>NC_133658.1:138559995-138823163 GCF_037893015.1 Macrotis lagotis
TAACAACCAAGCTGACTCAGCTTTGTGATATATAGTACTCCTAGAGGAGGAGAGCTGGGTCAGTGACAGTGACTGAGTGAGATTTAAAAAAAGAAAGGGAGGAAAATCTAGAGGTTATTGAGGCAATAGCAATTCTTGAGAATTTCTCATTTTGAAATTGCAACGGGAATAGAATGCAGAGACCTAAGTAGGTTTATGCAGATGTTAGCTAAGTCTCACCTAAATATACTGATCACCTTCATACTATTGCATGAGTCTGAACAATTCCAAGAGAGAAACTCAACTCCAGATTTCACCAGGTGCACAGTGCCATGGATTTGTGTTTTTGCTCCAAGCACCTCTCACCTTCTAGCATTTGGACAAGAAGCCCTGGGCTTTGGGGAGTTGAAGAAATGGTAAATGGTGGGAAAGGAACAAAGATTGCCTATACTACCTCCTGTCAGGCCTTCTGCCAGAAGGATTTTCTGCCTATCACACTCCTTTGCCATTTAAGGAAGGGCCAGGGGAAAAAAAGCAAAAGGAACTTATTAAGTAGATAAAATGTTAAAAGCACAAAATCATATCACAAGCCTCTTTGCTGTCAGGGAGGTAAGGAACTATTAGACAAACTCAGGCTACAGGCTACTCAGAAGAACTATAAGTGGTCAAAAAAGCAGATTTACAATTCTAAGGAAATCTTTTGAGATCATCCAGTCAACCTTCCCCTTTCTCACTACCGGATCACTTTACAAAGGAGAAAACTGAGGTTCAAAGAGATAAGTATCCAGTATCCAAGATCTTGTAGTGGTGGATAGCAAAGTTAAGAACTGAAACTAAGACTAATTCCAGATTTAGGACTAATTCTGTATCACAACTGTCTCCCTTAAGAAGAGGTCCAACCTCGGGGCAGCTAGGTGGCACAGTGAATAAAGCACCGGCCTTGGAGTCAGGAGGACCTGGGTTCAAATCCGGTCTCAGACATTTAATAATTACCTAGCTGTGTGGCCTTGGGCAAGCCACTTAACCCCATTTGCCTTGCAAAAACCTAAAAAAACAAAAGAATTAGAAGGGACATTACATATTAAATAGTACAAGCCCATTATTCTACACATGAAGGTACTGTGTCCCAGAGAAAGGAAATGACTAATGTCATTGAGTTAAAAAAAAAGAATCAGTCAAGAATCTGCAGTAGAATCTTATGATCGTTCCATTTTCATTCTATCTTCAATTAAAAATGTCATCTTCTCTGTCCTGAACATATTTAGGTGGATGAGAATGGGCTCAGAACATGTAGCATAGTAAAGTGCATCAGTCAGGAGGATAAGGAAAAAATAAATGGACACATGGGTGGCTCTCAGTCAAACTAAGCTCAGAGCAGCCCTAACTAGCTCAACTCTGTCTTTAGGGAGACTGCATGTGAAGGAGGTAGAAAATGACATTCAAAGGATTTTAAGATGTCAGCCTTTTTCAAAGATTTGAAAAGAGGTGGCTAATGTCAGGGAGACAGTGTTGTCAAGGTGCTTTTGATAGGTTCAAAGAATTATGAGCTAGAAGGAGTCTTAGAGATCTTGTAATCCAACTCCTAGGTCTAGTGTGGTATAGTAAATTAGTCAAGGACGTAGCAGAACTGTGACCCAAACTCCAGTGTTCTGACTCCAGATTCAGTTCTTTATGTCCTATAAGATGTATAAAGAGAAATTTCATAGACAACTGGCTGGGTAGATAAATAATCTTGTGCTGGTAGAAAGACTGCATGGTAGACTAAAAAGAGGTCAGGTCTTAGAGTAAGGAGATTATCAGGCAATCCTATTCCCATACTTTTCTGATAATGAATGAGCAAGTCATTGAACCTCCATGTCATCATCTATACAATGAAGATAATGTAAAGTACAGGCTACATCACTCAGGATTTTTGAGAAGTAAGCTCTTTGCTAATTGCAAAATGAATGAAAAATGGGAAGTTTGATTATCTCAAATAAAGGAAAGAGTGTCTGACTAGATTAACACTGAAGACTACAAAGAAAGAAGAGAAAGATGAAGAGATGAAGAAAGCCAATGGTGCCATCTTGAACTTCTGGGTTACTAGAAAGTGATGTAAATAGAAGGGGGCTGGGGCAGCAGGTTCAACAAGGAAGTTGTTGAAGTGTCTGAGAAATATTTATTAAGCCTCTGGCAAGTGTGCTGAATTTAGGAGATACAAAGAAACAACACTCTCAAAGAGCTAAGCATAAGGATGGCTTTCCCCTTAAAAAAAACTTTATGGTAATGGAAGATGGGGAGGAATAACATTTGTTCTTAATCTAGAGGAGTTAGGAGGTGGTGTGGTAAAAGAAGAATCAGAGGCTTTAGGTTCTAATAATCTATCTGCCTTTTGCCAGTTATATGATGGGGACAAGTAGTTTCACCTCTCTTCACTTCTCTTTAGTCTCAGTTTCTCTATCTGTAAAATGAGACTGATAAGATCACCTCTAAGCTCTATCTATATGATCATGGAGCAAAGCAAAGAGAATGATAGAATATTACCACACCTGGGTTACCTCTGCACAATGGGGACACCAACAGCTGAAACTTCTCTGTCCCTAAGAAGCCCCCTCCTCCCCATGCCTATGCCACTGACTTGGGAAGCAGCATTCAGATACTAGAGTGATTTTTCTTAATGTCTTTATATAGATGAGTTAACTCAAAGGCTTTCCAACATAAGCATGTTTTTCTGTTCCTTCACTCTGACCTTGGCATTTTCTTTCTCCATTCCAAGCTCAGTGCTGTCCTGTGGCCAGGTTTGCCTCTCATTTGTCAATGTTATTATTGAATTTTCAAATGCCAGTAGTACACATAAATCAATGGCTTTCTTCTCCCTACTGGCATATCCCTGCCACATGTGGTCATTCATTTTTTTAATAAGTCCTTCTCTCCTTTCACCCATTTATAAAAATGCATCTTGTTCCCCCACCGCCGTCCATCACTCGATGAGCCTGGCTATTTGTTGCCCCTGAGTGCTTATTCATCAACGTTTTCAAAAGCAAAATCACTCTTCTGCTCCTGCTCTTATTGTACCATCAATCTTGACCACGGGATCAATAAACTTCGCTTTTGCAATTCCCCCACCCTCCCCTTCCTGGGCCGACTCTCTCCAAAGTACAGTCTTTTTATTTACATTTTTAACTGATCATCAGCAGAAGGGGGATGACAGTGTCAAGGAAGCGAAGGGCTTTCATTTGCTCCCGTGGCAGCCATAACCATCCATGCATCGGTCATTTCACATGATAACCCAGCACAATTGATACTCTTCCTTTCCCTTGCCTAGGTGCACTGGTGTATATCACAAAGCAAGGAAACAAAAACCCAGTCTTAACAGCATGGCAGGCAGAAGGAGCTACTCACCTCCACCCTGGGGCTCACAGAGGAGTGGAAGCCCAGGCTGAGGAGTACAGCTCTCAATGCTACTTAATAGGGATTAACAACAAATGAATAGAGAAGGTCTCAAAATGCTAGGAGAAAATGGAGCAAGCCTTTAGGACCGGATGAAAAGGTGGAAATGTGAAACTCAGCTGAGAATGGGCTAAAAGGGAAGCATAATAATCAAAATGTAATGTTTATATAGGACTTTATGGTTTTTACAAAGTACTTTACATTCATTACCTCATTTAATATTCATGATAGCTCTGAGGTGGGTGTTTTGATTACCCCATTTTATAGATAAAGAAACTGAAGCTTAGAGAATTAGGAAGGTCACAGGGCAATTAAATATCAGAAGCAGGATTTGAGAGGAAGTGCCCCTTGATTCTAGGTTCAGCACAGAACTCCAGACCCATTTCAGTTCATTTGTTTAATTTTGGATAAAGCTAACATTACCATTCTGTTCAAAGGACCATAATAATTTCTAAAAGGAAATTCTACTAGATATTCTTGCCATGGGATTATAGCCCTCTATTGTACATTTTAAGAAGTCTCCTAGTGCTTTATTTTTAACAGATGAAGAAACTGAAGTCAAGTGACTTGTCTAAGGTGGTCACACAGTTAGTAGATTTTATGGATTGGGTTTTAATCCACATGCTCTAGACTCTGGAGTCAAGGTTTTTTCCACTTCACCCACAAAAAGCTCACAGTAGACTCTCATTTTGGTGAGATGTTTTTCACCATTATGAGAGTATTAATTCTTTTAATTCATATTACTATACATTTGTAAAGATGCTTCCAGGATAGACCCCAAGCATGGGGTCCTGAAGTCATTGAGTGTTAATTGTGTTGCTTTATTGGCAAAGCTTATTGGCATAGCCCCAGAGGTCCAAGGAGCATTTCTATACCAAGATCAGGACTTGGACGAAGACTTTAAATGTTGACATCAACATTTCAGGATTTAACATCCTTAAAGGATGGCATAATCAGTTTTATTGGTCAACCCTTTTCAGAACCCTATAATCTGATAGGATTTTATAATCCAACTGATACTCCCCTTCCATTATCAATTTTCTCATCCAGAAGATAAGAACAGAAGGAGATTGGAAATGTACTTCCCCAATCATCTTCAGAGTAGTTTCTCCTTGTTCAAACAGTTTTAAAAACTGATATGAGAAAGAAGCACATGCAAACAGCTCATCTCTCTTTCTTTCCATATTGTATATATGTACAACATGCATATTTTTCAAGATATCACTACTCAAAAATTCAATAACTCTGGGGTTCTACATGGTGACATCAGAATTCCCAATCTTTTTAAGTCCTTAAATGGATGTATTGTTATATTAGTCTCATAATTTTATCAAATTCCTTGATTTAAAAAACCTTGTCATACACCTTTTAAGACCCAAGTGCTTTGTAAATAGTAGGTTAAAATGTAAACTACTTGTTAATTTGACCTCTGAAGCCCCTTGTAGATCAATGTTTCATTTACTCTGATTTCTTTAATCACTATACAGAATAAATCTAATGAATCTTAAAGTGCTCAAGAACTTAGAATCAAAAATATTTCCTGATTGGAAGAAATTTCACAATTCACCTAGATTGACTTGCATATGAATTGGAATTCCTTCCATAACAACTCCAGCCTCCTCTTGAAAATATACAATGATGAATATCTCACTAAATCCCAAAGGTGTTTAGTGTGAAGAATTTATAGAAGGAAATGGACAAGAATTTTATAGGATATACAGAGCTATAACTAGTAATTCTGGTGTCCTACTGATGCAAATACCATAAAAGTTACCTGGAGCAAGCAGTCTGCCTTCAAGTCAACTTTTTGAGATAAATTCAGTGAATGATAGGGAGCAGAAGAAAACTTGACTTCCTGTTGACACTTCAGACCTCAGGATATAAGGTCTTGTGGGGATGGAGAACTTGATATATTTTCCAGTGAATGGTAAAAAGAGATTCCAAATCAAGATGACTACTAGGGAAGATTGCTGTCGGAGAAGAGAACAGGGTGTGGGATGGAGTACAAAATATGATTACCTAAGGAAGGAAGCCTGCTATCTGATAGCTTTCTATTTTAATTAATTTTTTTCTTGCTAATAGTACCCAACTCAATGTTTCTATCTGAAGGACTTCAGGTTTTATTTGTACCTTCTAGACAGTGCCCAGATACAAAGTCCTGATTGCTTGTCCCTCTGAGAATAAGAAAGTATGGAGGAATGGTAATCTGTACTAATAAAAGAAGTATGAAAAAATATATTATGGATCCATCAAAAAATGAGACCATCCTAAGCAACCTATTCTATATCCAGGAAATAGCATACAATAGTAAATCTTGGCTCATTATCTGAAAACTTCAAATTTCTTCAGAGAAAGACACCATTGAAATAGAGGGTTGTATTCTTTCTGTAGGAACCATTATTTGAAGGATTGTCTGAACAATGGATGTTTCTTTAACCCTTTTTTTAATGGAGGGAAAATCAAAATAAATTTTTAAAAAAGGGTCAGTTATTTTTAAGAGCCAATTCCCCTGAAAGGGGAGAGAGAGAGGAAGCTAGGGAAGGAAGCGCCTGCCAAGATAATAAATACAGGCCAAAATCACTAACATTTTGTGGTTTGACACTTAATTGATTAACTAATTTGAGGCAACAAGATTTAGTGTTGCTGTAGATTAGTGTCGAAGGGGTAATTATGGCGAAAGCTCCCATCTCCAAAGAGTGTGGCAGCTGCAGCTCCAAGCCAGCCAAACCTGCATTAAAGCCCACATTTTACAGCCGATACAAAAGGTTTTTTGGAACACGTCCCTTTACGGCTCTGCGCACTGGGATTGCTCTGGAAAGGTCATACAGTGCCTTATCAGCATAGAGAAAATCCCCTGCCTGTAATGTATGTGTTTATTCTCAAATTAAATATATTAATGTATTATTTGTTCTTAAAATGTCATGCAATAGATAGTGAGCTTAGCCCTCCTGGCAGACCTTTGAAGCTTAAAGAGTAATGTAATAATAGTACATTAATCCATAGGCTGAACAGTCATTTCCCTGTGGAACCCCCCAGACTTTAGCATGGAGACCAAAGCCCTGGATTTGCTGCATGTGTTTGTTGGAATCAGTATCTTGAACAATGGAAAGCTTTTTGGAGTGGGTTCTGCAAAAACTAAAGGAAAAAGATGGTATCCTCGTTTATCCATATGGAATAATACAAATGATGACAATGATAATAATGATAACAATAATAATAAATAACTGCTGTTTCTGAAGTACTTTAAGATTAACAAAGTACTTCCCTCTCAACAGCCCTGTGAGATAAGTAGTCCAAATATTCACATTCTACAGAAGAACATACTGGGGTTCCTAGTAGCAAAATAACCATAGCACAGGGATCATTTGGCAAAGAAGCCTTTGAACTTGGATTCAAAGTGCTTTCTCATACCCCCAGGTCTTAAACATAATGAAAATATTTCACTGTTTCTCAGTCGATTAACAGTCTTGAAAATAAACACAAGGCTGTATACATTCATTCAATAAATATTTACTAGGGATGGGATATAAAGACAAAAACAGACAACAACAACAACAACAACAACAACAATGAGCCATAGAAAGCTTAACCTTAAGTTGTTCCAACTAAAGAAGAGGTATTGAATGCCATTAAATTTCTCTATTGTAGCAAAGGACCTTGGGCTGATTCCAATGGTCCTTACATTCTATTTAGTGGAAACAACATACATCCTGAAATGAAGATGAAAAATACTTGCAAAATAAATGCAAAGTGTTTGAGAAGGCAAGATACTATCAATAGAAGGGAGGAGGACAGACCTAGTGTAGAAATGACCTGAGGCAATCCTTAAAGGGGAGAATGTAGAATTCAGAAGTGGGCCTACAAATCTCAAAGCTCGGTTCAAACTTGATTAAAATGAAATATGCAAATATTTAATAAAATAAATGAAAATACAAATGATAAAAAATGTTAATTAGTAGTTTTCCAAGTCAATATGAAACAACCCCCTTCCCCCACTCTATCTATTTCAGTATGATTTTGGTACCACTGCTTTCAATAAGATTGAACCAAATTTTTAAGAAATGATGAACAGAAGTTTGTATTTTATTGTAGAGGCAAAGGAGAGACATCTGGAGCTTCTTGAACAGGAAAGTAATATACCTTGAGTAAAATTTTCAAGGTTAGCTTAGTGGCTTAGTGGTCGCTAATTAGTCAATCAATAAACCTTTATTAAATGCCTACTATGTATTGGAGCTTAACCTCCTCTTACCACATAATTCAAAGATTTCAGTTAAGTTCCATACGAGCAATAGACACACTGCCTTATAAATCTCAGTTGAGATGGAAGCCGATCCAAGTGCTTTGCTACAGAAGAAAAGTTTAATAGTATTCAATATCTCTTCTTTAGTTGAAAGTTTAGCAAGAGAGGTGTTGAATTGAATCTGAAGTATGCTATCAATAGCTTTAGCACTGGTTGATGATGGTTTGCTGAAAAGACTATATGCATTCAGCCCATCTTTCCAGGATTATGCCCTTATCACTGATCATTGGGCTCCAGCAGGGATGTTTGGCCTATAGTTTTAAGGGCATCATAGAAAGATTTTGGATTGTTATCAGTGCAAAACTGAATCTCGTTTTTTCTTCTTATTGAGCCAAGAATCCTATATCTCTCAAAGCTTCACTTTCACTTTACTTTTGATGCAATCAAACATTGACTTCTTAGAGATGGATGAATTGTCCTGCTAGTAAATAGTGTAGAGTTCTTGTTTTTTCCTTTAGCAGTTTCTGAATTTCTCCATCCTTTTCAAGAAAGTAATACTGATATTTGTGAGTGTTTTGGCTCAGACAAGTAAATGTGAAGCTTTATTGCCACTCCATTTCTGTTCTACTGTAGCTCACTGTATGCTGACTCAGCTTTTCCTCCAGGTCAGCAATAAACAGTTCATACATCCTTTTGAACTGGCAAGATAGGTATTAGACACTGAGTTCTTTTCTCAAACTGAACTGTTAAGCATTCAAACTCTACTGCCTACTGTAGAGAATGCATATCCCATGAGATGACCACATAGGCTAAGTCTCAAATGTATATTTACCTAAAAGACTAATTAATGGAAAAACAACACAAATCAAGTGTTTACACAGAGGCTAGGAGAAGTACTTTAAGGGCCTTCTCAAGATCTGTCTGAAAAACTTTAGTAGCAATTGTGAGATATGGGAGACACAGAAATAGGATTACCTAACATGGTGCTGGCATCTAAGGTGTTGATCTTTGAGCAAAGTAGAATGGAAGTAGTACAAGGGAAATATGAGATGTGAAAATCAAGAGACAACTCCATCACACATATTTGAATGAACTATTTGTGACCAACCTGTGGTAAAAAAACTTCTGGACTCATATTGGACTGATCTTGTAACTTGCTCCTAACATCATAGTGTAGTGTCATTGAACCTCTTTGAGTATGAAGAATGAACAAGAACAACAACTATGTGACATGAGAAGTACTGGGATTAGAAAGTGTGCCTACATAAAATAATATTTTCCTCTTAGCTTGATTTCCTTTTAATTGGATTTTTATAGGGCAAAGTGTTTACAGGAAGGACATTGAGTATATTGGGCATAGTTCAGCATGGAGTTGTAGAGAGAATACTGGACCTGCAGTCTGGAGATGTGGGTTTAAATTCTAGCTCTAGCACTTTAAGAGCTGTATGAATACTGATTTAGAGATAGAGGGACCTTCAGAAATCATATAATACAACCCCTTCATTTTATGGATTAAGAAAATTAACGCTATGGAATGACTTTACCAAGGTCACTGTGGGATGCACAATCACGATTATCAGAAGAAGCATTAGAACTCAGATCCTCTAGAATCAGGGCACTTTTCTCTGTAAGACATTGAACATGGGCATTTGGATAATAATAATAATAATTACACACATGCATATTTATGTATGTGCATATATACCTATATACACATACTTTGCATGTACATGCACACACATATATATAGATATGCACGTGCATATATATATATATATATATATATATATATATATATATGTACTATCTTCCTCACAGATTTGTTGTAAAGAATGTTCTTTAGAAACTGTAAGTGAAAATGATTGTTTTGGCTTTTTTCTCTTTAGAACAAATAATAAAAATCATCATCATTATCACAATCCTTTAAATCTAGATATTCTGTCATGGTTTGTAGAGTGCTTCCTAAATTGAAGGATGTCCCCAAAGTCTTACTGCAGTTTTTAGATTTAATAGCAAAACTTTAGGTACTTAAAACTGCTAGAGGACTAAACTGAATCTAGGAGATAGGGATTAATTCTATTATTTCATTGGGAAAGAAAATCCCTGGATTAAAGAAACTCCTTTTTCCAGGACAGACCAGCACCTCTGTAATGCATAGTATTAGAGAGATAGATGCATAGAAGAGTGAGATATTAAGTGACAGTACCAATCGGGTACTGTCAGGCTTTGAACTCAGGTCTGACTGTCTTTGAGGTTAGCTCTCTATTCAATGTCACCTGAATCTGACAAAATGAAATCAAGAAAAGAATAAATGTAAACACTTACACTCTGAATTTTTAAAAGTCAGCTTCACAAATATAGAAAGAGAGAGACATGAGACATGTGTAGTTTAACTGCAAAAGCTCTGGAAATGTTAGCATACTCAAAATCCAAAGAGTGAACATCATGAAGCAGACCCCCAAACAGCTAGTGAGTTCTTGAACTACATGAAGAAAGATTCAGATTCCATGAGTCTGAATGGTCCCTCTGTGCTCTGTCTTGTTCAAATCACATCTGAAATAAATATACAGTTCAAGTTAGAAAGAATTTAGATAAAAATCAGAGTGTTCAAAAGAGAGCAACCAGAAGGATAAAGGATTCATATCCCTGTTCCTGGAATCAAGAGGACCTGTGTTCAAATTAGACATTATCATTTAATAACTGTGTGACCTTGGACAAGTCACTTAACCCTGATGGCCTAAGATTCAGGGCCTTCTCCAGTTGTCTAGATTCATATCTGGCCTGGATGGTTCCAGAGGAGAAAGTGAAGCTGGTGATTTAGCATAGCACCCTTCCCTCAGTCAAATCCAATTTACATGGGTGTTCAGAGCATCACCTCCCTGATGTCATGTTTTCTTCAAGAAGGAAAGACAAACATATCATCATCATCATCATTCATATCATGAAGAAACTGGGGATGTTTAACCTGAAGAAGAGAAGACACTGAGGGAACATTTTAATGCATTCAAACATCTGAAAGATAATTACATGTAAAAGGGATCAGACTTGTTCAGTATACAGAACCAAGAATAGCAGACAGAAATCATAGAGGAAAATTTAAGTTTGTGGTTGTATGAGGAAAGGAAGCGAATGAACCTAAATTTCCTGGCAATTTCCAAAGTGGGATAGACAACCCCAGGAGATAGTGGATTTTTCCTCATTAGAGCTTTGTTGGACTTGATGGTCACTGAGGCTTCTTCCAACTCTAAAATTCTATGATTTGTGATTTTTATAAAGCCTATAAAATCCAAAGGAATGAAAGTAGCTGCTATTATAATGCAAATGCCCCCCTGGGGTAACATCTTATGCAATTATCAAATAACACCTTAATGGAATTAATTGACAGCAGCTGAGGGCAAGGCCCTATGGGAAAGGAATACCAGGTGGAGGAGGGGGAGGGGAATGCTGAAAGTAGAGGATGAAGACACAAAGGACAGCTATAGCCAATTTATCTACTTCTTATTTGCTTAGGGCTGTGCCCTGCAGATACTCCAAAGATTTGTGCTTTTCAATGATAAAAGTATCATCTGTACCCCATTATCAATGATCACCTAGTTGGTCAGATCTTCAGGACTAGAAAGGACCTTCAGGATGACCTAGTCCAACTTATTCATTTTAGAGAAGAGGAAACTGGAATCCAGAAAGACTAAAACCATCCAGTCAGTCCTAGGGTAGGATTTACTTACCTTCCCTCACTTATAGTGACAGGTAGTTCAAATAGGACTAAGAAACACAAACCTCTGGGAATCATGATCTTTACAAGTCCAACCAGGTAAATAAAACAGCACAAACACAATAGCTCTTGTCCAGATCCAGGCATGCTTATCAACACTGTAGAGAGATAATCTTTGTCTTATCTTAGCTGGGACTAATGATTCAGCTTAGCAAAGAAGGGAAAAGAAAGAGAGAGAATTCCTAAAAGGCAAGGTATCCCTAGGCAATTAGGTGGTCCAGTGATTAAAAATAAGAAATGATGGATAATATATATAAAATATATATATGTGTGCATGCATCTACATATACACATGCATTTATCCATATATACATGCATGTGCCTGTATTATAATATGGACACACATATGAACACATATGTGTGCATGTATATACATCACATATAGACAGTTAAACAGCATAGTGAATAGAGTGTTGAGCTTGAATTAGATAAACTCTTCTTCTGGAGCTCAGATCTGGTCTCAGACACTAGTTGTGTGATCCTAGGCAAGTCACTTAACCCTTTTTGCTTCAGTTTCTTCATGTATTAAAATGAGTTGGAGAAGAAACTAGCAAACCCATCCCATATCTTTGCCAAGAAATCCCAAATGGGGTCACAGAGATTCAGATGTTATCAAAATGACTGAACAACAAAAACCAATGAGGTTTTCCAGATCTCCTCAGTTAGTAATGACCTTCTTCCAGCAGTTCTCAGTTTTTAACCCTGTAATGCAAGCAATCTATGTTTGTGTCTTCCTTGTGTATAGTGCTCTGTACACTCTAAGTATTTTGCCATTTCTTCTCCAAGGCTCATTGGAGAGGGTGGAAAATTTAAAAAAAAAAAGGTGCTCTTCTAGAAAACTTCCTCTTCAACTTGACAAAAGGCAATAAAGAATATCAACATAGGAGTCAAGGTTTCAGGAAAGAAAGGACAAAAGCAATGACAAGAAGTAAATGTTTTTAATCATGGATATAATATATCAAGTGAAAACCTTTCTGCCTTATGGATACTTCAAAAATTACATGATTTCAGTAGTAGAAAAATCAGGTTGTTCCCAATGTCTCTGTACCCTAAAAAATGAGTTTTATGACCAGTTCCTAAATCCCTGGATGCCTGGGGAATGAAGGAGAGAAGAGATAAGCCCCACCCCAGTCTTAATACTGAGATCTTTCTTGCTTTGTATAATAGGAATAGCCAAAGCTTGGATTCTAATGGCAGTCATTAAGAACTCAAATTCATTCAAAACCACAAAGAGGAAGGAAGAAAACATTTATTAATCACCTACTGTTTACTAGGAATAGTGCTAAGCACTTTATAAACATCTCCTTTGCTCCTCATAACAGCCCTGGAAAGTAGGTACTATTATTATCCTCATGTTACACTTGAAGAAACTAAGTCAGAGAGAAATATAATAGCTTTTCCAGGGATACAGATCTAGGAAGTCTCCGAGGCTAGATTTAAACTTGAGGCTTCTTAACTCTTAGCCTAGCACTCTATCAACTGCACAGATTTACTGTAATGTCAAAAGAAGCTTGGCTCACTGTGGGAACTGAATATGTGCTCACTTGATCACTGGACTACCACAAGGCTTTTTAGCTTATTAGGAACTGCCAGAGATTGTGCCCCATTGGTATCACCTCCAGGATTTTTAACTAGATGACTATTTCAAATCCCATCTCTACAATTTACTATCTGAGCTGTATAAATCACTTAATCCCTTTGTCCCTTAGTTTTCCTATCTATAAGTACAGTGGTTGCATTAAATGATATCTAATATATAATACTATACATTCCAGAAATCTGTAGGGTCAAGGAATGTCCAACCTGCAGGCCATATAAGGCCTGAGAAATTAGTTTGACACTGCCATGACTCAAAATTCATTAAATCTAGGAGCTTTATAGGGATAAACTAAATAAATATTTGACCAAATATAGCAGATAAATGATATTATAATGGACCTTGGTAGAAAAAGGTTCCCCACCCTGGGTCTATAGGAACCCAGACACACTTCCAAGACAGCAAAGCATCAATGAAAATCAGAATCTCAGGATTTTCAAGAATCTCAGGTGCCTTCTACTGCAACCCATTCCTAAATATGAATCTCCTTTGAGGTATGTTTGACAAATGGCTAGCTTATTCTTGAAGACATCTAGTAATAGAGAAACAATTGCTCCCCCAAGTTCCTGGCTTTGGATGACTCTTCTTGATGGCTCTGTTAAGAAGCTATTCCTTGTAACTAGCCAAAATTTGCTTCTCAATAACTTTCACCCATTGGACTGGACAAGTCATTAAGCTCATGAAATGTTCATTCAATTTGCAGTTAAATGAAAAAAGTTACCCCTGAGATGACCATAATATCAGGCTAACTTCAATCACTGCCAAGTTTCTGCACTGAAATTTCAAATACAGAGTGTTATTACCTAGAAAATGTAAAAGCAGGAAATGACATCATATGCAAGGATCAGAGCATCTTTTATGTGAATTAACGGAAAACTGAACTGGAAAGGAATATCTTAGATTTGATATAAGAGAATACCTAACTTCATAAATGATTAAAATGTGAAAGGAGGATCCAGGAAGGAATTGTCAATAGCCAACCTCCTTCTAAAGCAGATGGGAAGAGAATAGTGACTTTCAAAGACTTCTAAGAAGGTGATGAAAGGCAATATTTAAACAATCTAGTCTAACTTTTCTTGAATCAGGAATCATGAAAACCTACACAACAATCCCTGAGAAATCATTTAGGTCTGTGTGCTTCTTTCTCAATTTGATTGCTCTGAAAGAGTGGAGATTATCTGTCCCATACTCAACTTCCCCACCCACACCCCATTCACCTCTTCCAGGCCAACTGGTTTTGCTTACAAAGGACTGAATCCAGCTAGGCTGGGGAAGCTAGAAATCAGAAATTATCAAAGAAAGGAGACTATGGCAGCATTTTTTTTACATACAATGATTATTTTTCCATTTTCCTCTAGTTCCTTTTCTCTGAATGTAGAGTCCACATCATAATCAAAGTTCCAGGGTAATTTCACAGATGGGGTATCTTCCAAGAAGACTTCCAGCTCAAGTGCTAGCCTAGAATATGTCTGCACAAGAGATGGTTTATTTTGCTACTCCCAATGAGTAAGTCTGTGATGGCGAGCAGCCCAAGAGGAAGACTTTCCAACATGACCCTTGATCACAAACCCACACAGGTCACATAGAAAGCAGGCCCGGATCTCTTCCCTTATGCTCCTGTAATGGTATTAGCAAAGACTCTTTCTTACTCAGTCGCTCTCCCAAAGGATTTTCAATAAACTTTTTATGTGCCATAACTGTTACATTAAATAAAGCTGAAAGTATTGAGTAAACCGACTGTAAATCACTTTAGATGCCTTGGAATTACATTAAGTGTGAGAATTATGGATCTTTTGCTGCTTGCAGAAAGAGAAACGACAGAGCCAGGAATTTTTATGCTGCCAGCCTTTTGAAGATTTTTAAAATTATTTCTGTATGCTGTGTGACAGACTTCCCCTCTAGAGGACTTCTTCTGGAGAGGGTAGCAAGAAGGAGTTATTGTGGGGAAAGGATGTACCCCTTAGACATGATTCCAGTGGCACCCCTTGTGTTTGGAGCCTCTTATCCTAAGTTTACTGTAGTTAGAGGTTATCTTCTGTCAACTTAGAAAACTAATTATTTGTTGGTGGATATAGTTAATAATATTGCATGTGTGTGTGGGTTTATGTCCCTGTATGTGTATGTTCCTGAGCATGCAAAGAATTCTTAAGACCCTTTTCTGGTCTAGATTCAATAGCTGTTATATCAGTGAAGTTAAAAACCCATACTATTATGGCATTCATGTTCAGTAATTCTCTCAGGTCTTCATAGGGTCAGTTTTGCTCTAAGGGAGAATTTTCAAACTGTAGAAAGTGGTAGAAAATGGGGAAGGGAGGGATGGATGATGTGACCTGAAATCTCCTCAACTGATTTTTCACTGTATACTTTTTTGTTGTGAAAGAAAGCTTGCTGTGTATTTTGTGGAAAGACCAGGAGGAGGAAGGATTAGATTCTGATCCACCAATACACAGTCTCAACCTGACCCAATGTAACAAAGGCTATTTATTATCTAAACTGGATAGGCAACCAGAAATCAAATTATAATCAAAAGAGTGACATTGAATCTTGCTGCTATGGAGACTAAAGTGATGTCAAGGATTTGTAGCTATGTCTGTGTACTGTGTCATGCTAGACAAGATAATTTTCCCTGTTTGAGCCTCAGTTTCTTCATCTTTCAAATGAGGGGTTTGTACTTGATGGCTTGTAAGGTCCTTTCTGACTCTAATACTCTAAGCTTCTGTAACACTGTGAAGGGGGAAACTGAACTCCAAGTTCAGTGATGAGAGCTAAGAGTCATTTGGTAGAAGAGCAAACTCTTGTCTTGCACAATTTCACATGTAAAATTGTGGTGTTTCTTGCCTTCTCAGTATATAGGGGAGGGGCAGGAAGGAGGGAGAAAATTAGGAAATAAAAAATTTAAATGAATGTTTAAAATTGATAAATTTGAAAGAAGAAGGGAAAGGTGAAGGTTAAGGAGGTAAAGAAGAAAAAGATGGAGAAAGAGGAGAAGAACAATAAGAAGAATATGGAGGAAGAAGAAGAAGAGGCAGAAGAGGCAGAAAAGGAGAAGAGGAGGAGGAGGGGAGGAGGTGGAGGAAAAAGAAGAAGAAGAAAAAGAAGAAGGACTTGAATGATTTATTTAAGGATCATGGGAAATCATCTGGTACAAATTATAATTTCTCTAGGAGTTCAGAAAAAAGAACAGTCAGTGTGGGCTAAAATGCTCAGAAAGGAATTCATGGATGAGCCTAGGATCATTGAAAAAGGGACATTGAGGTTATTTAATTCAAATCAACAATCCCCTCAATTTCCTGAATAGGAAACTGAGACTCAAGGAAGTTAATTGCCCAGGACTAGACAGGTCATCTGGACTCAAAGTTCAGCATTCTATACTCTGCACCAATTATCTCATGGCAATAGATATATAAGATTTAATCAGTAGAGAAGAGAAGGAAAGGTATTTCATGGAGGGGCAGTTTCTGGGAGTTAGAAGACAGGAAAAGATATCTGGAACATACAGTGAATGTTAAGAGAGTTGAAAAGATAAGAATTAAGAAAGCTAGAACCAACAAAAAGCTGGAGTGAGGGGCAGCTAGGTGGCACAGTGGATAGAGCATCCGCCCTGGAGTCAGGAGTACCTAAGTTCAAATCCGGCCTCAGACATTTAATAATTACCTAGCCATGTGGCCTTTTTGTAAGCCACTTAATCCCATTGCCTTGCAACCACCCCCCCAAAAAAAAGTTGGAGTGAAAAATTTTCCAGCCCAATGAAACTTAGGAAGTCAACAGGAAAGATCTGTATCACCTCAGTGGTAATTCTTCTTCTCAGCGCACTCCCCTAAGAATAGAGCAAATAGCACAAGCCTTGTCTTGAAGGTACCTGTAGCAGCGAAGCAGTAGCTTTGGGAGCTCTCAACTCAAAACCATAGAAGGTACTGTTGTTGCCAGAGCAGCTGGGGTAGGAAAATCTGGGAGACAGTTGTAGTTTGTTTTGCATTACAAAATCACAGGACTGTCTGACTCAGGCAAATAAGAAAGGTTTAGACTTTAATTCACAGATTGCACAAAAGGTTTACAAATTGCTACAAAAAGTACACAAGCTACTCCAAAAAATTCACAAGTCAGGATCTTTGGAGAAGCAGAAAGTTAGTGAGTTTTGGTATAACTGTAAACTAAAAATAAAGAGACAAAAGATTGTGATTAGTAGAACTGAGGGAAAGAAAGGCTAAACTGGAGGTAGGAAACCATTGATCCCTAATGAGAGAGAGTAGTCATGTGGGGAATCATGCCTTGGTTATTTAACAAAATTTAAGATTGTAAGGTTAACCAAAAAGAGAGTTACAATCTGGACTAGGTTCCTTAACAAAGTAAAGAAGGTGAATTTCTAAGAGGATAGTAAGGTTAAACAAAAGAAATAGTAAAGGGAAACAATCATGAGACTGTATCTGGGCTTAAATCATCATGAATCTACCATGGAGATAAGAAGAGGAAAAGCAACTGAGTAGACTGCTGCCAGTCTGAGTCACATGAGAAAAAGTGGAGGGCCTGAAGGCCAGAGGGCCTATGTAAATGCATTTCTGTGATAGGAGGAACAGGGCAAGACATATAAGAAATGACTAATACCTGGTGAAAGAGTAGAGACTATTGCCCATACTCCAAGGGCAGGGCTTAATTAGGAAGCATCCACTGCATATGGCCTCCTATTGTTAAATTCAGAGTGGTTTTAGAATTAAAAACAAAGAATAGGTAGAAGGTTTAGGCCACTGCTAAATGAATTTTACTACATCAGATAAGGTATAGAAAATACTTTAACAGTACAGAGCAAATTACAAGATGTGTTTCCATTTCAAAAGATTACAAGAATTTACCTTCTTCAGAACAAGTGATCAGAAGGAGATTATGGTAGATTCTTAAAGCCACAGTGGAGCAGAAGTCCTTGTCTCAGGATCAGGGCAGAAAGAAACACTTTTACTGGCATTAGCAGGAAAGTGACAGGAAGAGAGGGAGAGGGTGTTATATTTGCAAGGCCAGAGAGAGCACTTCACTTCACAGGTGAGTAGGGAACCTGGTAGGGTTTCTAGACATAGAGAAGCACTCATGGAGGCTATTAGGACACATCACAATCCAGGAGAACAGTAACTACACCTCTATTTCTATCATACAATCTTGGAACAGCTGAAAACTTTCAGACCTTCAGGAATAGCTCTGAAAATAGCACACATTACCTGAAGTTTGGTTCAGTGCTTCCTTGACCCAAGAACAGAGTTCAATTTTAAAATAAAGTTTTTTAATTGCTTCTTTTTGAAAAAATACATGTAATGAAAGTTTTTTCAAAATTACTCCACTTGCATAGGTTTATTTTTAAGTTAAAGAATTTCCTTCCACCCTACCTCCCCAACCCCCTCCCCCAGGCAGCAAACAGTCAGGTCAAAATTGTACATATATATTTGTGATAAACATATTAACAGATTAGTCATTTTCGGTATGAGGAATTAGGATTAAGGGAGAGAGAAACAAAAAAGAATTTTTTTATAAAGTGTTCATCAGATTCTGAAGGGGGGTTTTTAAATTTATTATTTAAAATTTTTGTTTTGTTTTGTTTTTATTCTTCTGGATTGGAATAGTATTGTCTTAGCTCTCTGAACTGCTGAGAGGAGCTGCTTCCATCAAAGTTAATCATCTCATAATGTTTTTTGAATGTATACATTATTCTCTTGGTTCTGCTCCCTTCACTCAGCATCAGATTAAGTAACTCACACCGTGCTCCTCAAGAGTCTGACCATTTATAGTTTCTGATGAAACAATAATATTCTATAGTATTCATGTACCATAAATTGTTTAGCCATTCACCAATTGATGGCATCTCCTCAATTTCCAATTCTTTGCCACTACGAAAAGAGCTGCTATGAATATTTTAGAATGTGTGGGATTTTTCCCAATTTTTATACTTTCTTCTGGATATAGGCCTAGAATTGGAATTGCTGGGTCAAAGGGAATGAACAATGTTATTGCTCTCCAGAATGGTTGGGTCATTTCACAATTCCACTAGCAGTGCATTAATGTCCCAATCATCCCACCACTTCTCCAACATTAATCATTTTCCCTTTTTCTCATTTTAGCCATTCTGATAGGTGTGAGGTGATCCCTCAGAGTTGTTTTAATTTGCATTTCTCTTATCAATAATGATTTGGAGCATTTTTCCACATGATTATACATAGCTTTAATTTCTTCATTTGAAAACTGCCTATCCATAACCTTTGACCATATCAGTTTATAATCTTATAAATAGAAGAATTTTGTTACTATTTTTTCTTGCTTGATAAAAAAATAGTTATTTGGTAATTTGGTTGGTTTGGCACTGAATAAATAATTTAATTTGGGTAGAATTGTCATCTCTCTCTTATTAACTTGACCTAACCATGAGCATTTGATATTTTTCCAAATATTTAGATATGACTTTATTTGGGTAAGAAGTGCTTTATAATTGTGTTCATACAGCTTCTGGGTTTTTCTTGGGAAGTTGATTCTCAGGTATTTAAGGTTGCCTATAGTTATTTTAAATGGAATTGCTGATCTCTTGCTCTTGGGCTTTGTTGTTCATATGTAGAAATATTGATGATTGATATGGGTCTGTTTTATATCCTGCCACTTTGCTGAATTTGTTAATTGTTTCAAGGAACTTTATAGATAATTTTCTCAGGTTCTCTAAGTATACCATCATTATCATCTCCAAAGAGTAAAAGCTTTGCTTCCTCATTGCCAATTGATTCCTTCAAATTCTTTTTCTTCTCTTATTGCTACTGCTAGCATTTCTAATACCACACTGAGTATTAATGGTGATAATGGGCATCCTTGTTTCACCCCTGATTTTATTGGAAATGCTCCGAGTTTATCCTCATTACATATAATATTTATTAATGGTTTTAGATAAATATTATTTATTATTTTAAGGAAAACTCCATTTATTCCTAAACTTTCTAGTGTTTTTAATAGGAATGTATATATTTTATCAAAGGGTTTTTCAGCATCTATTGAGATAATCATAAAATTTCTGTTGGTTTTGCTATTGATATGTTCAATTACATTGAGTGTTTTCATAATGTTGAAACATCACTGCCTGCCTAGTATAAATCCTAGCTGATCATGGTGTATTATCCTAGGAATAATTTGCTGTAGTCTCCTTGCCAAAATTTTAAGATTTTTGCATCAATGTTCATTAGGGAGATTGATCTATAATTTTCTTTGTTTTGGTTCTTCCTGGTTTAGGTATCAGTACCATGTTGGTGTTATAAAAGGAATTTGGTAGAAGTCCTTATTCTTAAAATAGTTTATGTAGAATAGGAATTAATTATTCTTTAAACATTTGGTAGAATTCATTTGTAAATCCACCTGGACTTGGAGATTTTATTTTCTTAGGGAGTTTATTGATGGTTTCTTGAATTTTTCTGAAATGGGGTTAAGTATTTTATTTCCTCTTCTGTTAATCTGGGCAGTTTGTATTTATGTAAATATTCATCTATTTCACTCAGGTTATTCAATTTATTGATAAACAGTTTGGTAAAGTAGCTCCATATTATCTCTTTAATTTCTTCCTTATTGGTGGTTAGTTCATCCTTTTCATTTTTGATGCTGGTAATTTGGTTTATCAATTTTATTGGCTTTTTCATAAAACAAACTCTTAGTTTTATCTATTTGTTCAATTGTTTTCTTGTATTCAATGTTATTAATCTCTCCCTTGATTTTCAGAACTTATAATTTATTTAATTAATTATTTAATTTATTTAATTTATTATATTAATTTATTTAATTATTTATTTAATTGATCTTTAATTTGTTATTTTTCTAGCTTTTTTAGTTACATACTCAATTCATTGATCTCCTTGTTCTTTATTTTATTCATATAGGCATTTAAAGATATAAAGTTATAAAGTTTCCCCTCAAAACTGCCTTGGCTGCATCCCATAGATTTTGGTATGATGTCTCATTAGTATCATTTTCTTGGATATAATTATTGAAATTGATTATTTCTATGATTTCCTGTTTGAGTTATTTAGTTTCTAATAAATTTTTCTTTTATCTTTCCATGACCTTTTATTAAATGTAATTTTTTTTATTACATCATGGTCTGAGAAGTATGCTATTATTTCTGCTTTTCCACAACTAATCAGAGTTTTTAATGCCCTAGCACATGGTCATTTTTGGTATGGATGCCATGTACTGCTGAAAAAAGATATATTCTTTTCTATCCCATTAAGTTTTCTTCAAAGTCTTTCCTAGCTAAGTTTTCTAAGATTTCACTCACCTTCTTTTTTATTTCTGTGTTCTGATACCACCAGCTTTGTCTCAGGTAGATCACATTCTTTATCATAAGTCCATCATAGAAGTTATTTCCATATTTTTCCACAGTTGCTGATTCTAATTCCTCCATCCATTCTTCCCCACTATGATTTATTATATCTTCTCTCTCCTTTCATTCTGTCCCTCTTCAAAAATGTGCTGCGGGGCAGCCGAGTAGCACAGTGGACAGAGCATTGACCCTGGGGCCAGGAGGCCCAAGCCTACATCCCACCCCGAAGACCCAGCAATCACATGGTCCATGGTCCTGGACAGGCTACCTAATCCCAGCACCCTGCAAAAAGTAAAAAAGAAAATGTGTTATATCTGACTAACCTCTCCTATGATCTACCCTCTCCTCTATCACCCACATCCCCACCCTCATCCCCCTTCTCTCCTTTTTCCTCTAGATGTCTATACCCTATTGCGTGTGTATGCTGTTTCCTCTCTGAGCCATTTCCAATGAGAATGAAGGCTCCCTCATTCCCCCTTGCCTTCTTCCCTATGTGAAATACCTTTTACATAAGATATCTTATCCTATTCTACCTCTCCTTTCTCTTACTCCCCTTCACCCATTGACTCCATTTTTACAATATATTATATCTTTAAATTCAGCCTAATCTGTGCCTAATCTATAAAAGCTCCTTCTAACTGCTCTATTAGATGAGAAGGTTCATATGAGTATTATCAGTATCATCTTTCTATGCAGAAATAGATGCAGTTCATCATCATTAAGTCCCTCATAATTTACCCTTCTCATCCACCCTCTCTATACTTCACCTGAGTCCTGTAGTTAAAGGTCAAACTTTCTTTTCAGCTCTGGTCTTTTCAATAGGAACATTTGAAATTCCCCTTTTTCATTGAAAGTCCATCTTTTCCCCTGGAAGAGGATGTTCAATTTTGCTGGATAGTTGATTCTCAGTTGCATTCCAAGCTCTTTTGCCTTTTGGAATATTATATTGCAAGCCCTATGAGCCCTCAGTGTGGATGCCGCTATGTTCTGTCTGATCCTGACTGCAACTCCACGATATTTGAATTGTGTCCTTCTGGCTGCTTGCAATATTTTCTCTTTGATTTGGGAGTTCTCAAACTTGGCTATAATATTCCTGGGTTTGTTTTTCTTTTAGATCTCTTTCTGGGGGAGATTGGTGAATTCTCTCAATTTCTATTTTACCCTCTGTTTCTAGGATATTAGGGCAATTTTCCTGTAGGAATTCTTTAAAAATGAGGTCAAGGCTCTTTTTCCTGATCATGACTTTAAGGTATCCCAGTAAGTTTTAAATTATCTTTCCTGAATCTGTTTTCCAGATCAGTTGTTTTTTTTCAATGAGATATTTCACATTTTCTTCTAATTTTTCAATCTTTTGCTTTTGAAGTATTGTGTCTTGAATTCTCATAAAATCAACAGATTCCTTTAGCTCCATTCTACATATGAAGGATTTGTTTTCCTCAGAGAGTTTTCTTATCTCCTTTTCCATCTGACCAGTTCTGCTTTAAAAAGCATTCTTTTCCTTAATAAAGTTTTGAACTGTTTTATCCATTTGACTTAAACTGGTTTTTAACATGTTATTTTCTTCAGCATTTTTTGGATCTCCTTGATAAGCTGCTGATTTCATTTTGATGTTTTTCTTGCATCTCTCATTTCTTTTTCCAATTTTTCTTCTATCTCCCTTACTTGATTTTCAAAATCTTTTTTGAGCTCTTTTATAGCCTGAACCCAACTTCTATATTCCTTGGAGTCTTTAGAGGCAGAAGCTGGGACTTTCTCATCATCAGACTGAGTATTTTGGTCCTTCATGGGACTAAAATAATTGTCTATGGTCAGGTTCCTTTTTTTTCCTGTTTACTCATTTCCCCAGCCTGTGCCTGGTTTTGGGATGCTTCCTGATTTTTTTGTTTTTGTTTTTGTTTTAGTTTTTTGCAAGGCAATGGGGTTAAGTGTCTTGCCCAAGGCCACACAGCTAGGTAATTATTAAGTGTCTGAGGCCAGATTTGAACTCAGGTACTCCTGACTCCAGGGCCAGTGCTCTATCCACTGCGCCACCCAGCTGCCCCTGGTTCCTGAGTTTTCAAGTATTACTGGGACACCCCCACAAGGACCTCAGTGTGTGAGACTCTGACTGCTCTCCTGGTCTGTGAATGACCACAAATTCACCCCTCTGCCCTGGGGCTGTGAGGTGGGTGGGGGTCCCTGCTCTATGGGGGGCCAGGGTCTGAATGTGGTCAGAGTCCCAGAATCCTGTTCCAGGGACAGAGGACAGACCTTGGCAGTCTCCCTCCACCCCCTTACCTTTGGTGGGTTGAGCACTCAGGCATAGCTGCATGAAAGCTCCTGCTGGGTGACTCCACAGGCCTGCTTCCATTTCCTGGATTTGGGCTGCCGTGATTGGGCTGAGGATGACAACAGCACTGAGGGCCTAGGCTTCACTCTGGCAGAGGTCTCAATGCTGATCTTACAAGTTGCTCCCTGGGGTGCAAGTCAAGAAACAACTTCTGTTGCTTGGAGTCAGTGCTCCCATTAGGTGCCCTAGGGCTTTTCCCAGGAGGCTAAAGGTTCTTTCCTCTGGCACCACAACCTCTCCAATGCTGTGAAACAGAGTTTTTTCCACTATTTTCCAGGTTACCTTGGGCTGGAGAATTGCCTCATTGGATTTTTCTGTGGGTTCTGTCTCTTGAAAATTTAGTTAGAGTCATAATTTTAAGATTTTTGAAATATTTTGGAGAGAGCACCTGGGAGAGGCTCTTCTCCTGCCACCATCTTGGCTCCACTCCTTCACTCACCTTTTTAACTTCTTTCTTGTTCATTTTGTGGTTAGGTTTATCTAATTCTGAGAAAGGGATGTTGAGGTCCCCCATTATTAAAGTTATCAAACTTTATCAAACAATCAGCACAGCAGAATTAAAGTGGGTCAATGGATACTGAGATCCTTAAGTTTAGAGTTAACATTCCTGCTTTTCACCAGATATCTATTTCTCTTTGTAATTCACTCTGCTTTTTCTCTGTGAATTTCAATGTTATGCCACTAGGTACATACATGTTTAGTAATGAAATGATTTCATTACCTTTTAAGAAGATGTAGTTTCTTATCCCTTATCCCTTTTAATGAGATCAGTTTTTGCTTTTACTTTATCTGAGATCAGGATCACTACCCCCCCCACCCTTTTTTTTTTTTACTTCTGTTGAAGTGTAATTTATTTTACTTCAAATGTGTTTTTTTAAATAACATATTGTAGGATTCTGGTTTTAATACATTCTGCTATCAATTTCTGTTTTGTGGGACAGTTCATCCTATTCACATTTACTGTTAAGGTTATTAATTCTGTATTTCCCTCCTTGCTATCTTTCTCAATTGATATTTTTCTCTTTCCTTTCTTCTTATTCCTCCTCAACAAAGTTTTACTCCCTTCCCCTTTTAACTTTTCTTTTAAAATTTAATTTTGTTTATTTTCACTTATACATTTATCAGTCCCTTCTTCCCTTATTTGTCCTTTCCCCCATTCCCTGTAGACTAGGATAGATTTTTAAACTCAAGTGGGAATGTATCTTATTCACTCTCTGGGCCAAATCTATTGAATAGAATGTTCTCAGTGTTTCCACTGTCCCTTCTTTCCCTCTAAAATTATAAACCTTTGTACTTCTTTACCTGGTGTTATTGATCACTTAAGTACTATTAATCAAGTATTATCAATTACAGCTTGATTAATTGATTCCTTGATAAGCTCAAAGTGCTATCAAAGTACCTTTACAGATTGATTGCTTGTTTGTTCCTTTGTTAAGCAGTATTGTCTTAAAGTCACTAACTATCCCCCCCTTTTCTGTCTCATTAGAAATATGCTTTACATGAGTCTTGAATTACATCAACTTATAATCATTTTTTTACCTTAACACTTTTTCAAGTACCATCCAAGGACACACAATCCTCATGAGTCAAAGTATCATCCAAAGCCAAATCATGTCATGAACCATTTGTACCCCTCCCCCCAAGCCTATTTTCTCCCACACTTCCCCACCACCTTCCACCCAGAGTATTTAACCCATTGTTAAATAAAGTACAGATTAAGTCCAAACCTGATTTAATTAACTATAAGACTCTCAAAGGGCTCTAAGTACTTGTGCGATGCTGAAGTTCTCATTTAAGAATTTTACAAATGATTGTAAGTTTTGGGAGACACTGACTCAGAATTGCCCAGTTTATGATACCCTCCTCAGAGAAAGTTCCAAGCTTTGTCAGCACAGCAGAATTAAAGTGGGTCAAAGGATACTGAGACCCTTAAGTTTAGAGTTAACACCCTGCTTTTCACCAGGGCTTTTTGTCTGAAATATAGTGGTGTCATCTTGGGCCTCTTCAATGGAGAGACAAGACCCATCCTCAAAAAGATGTGAATTGGATATAAACCCAAAAAGAATTCCTGGATGAGCTCAAAAAGGATTTGAAAAACAAAATAAGAGAGGCAGAAGAAATATTGAGAAAAGAAATGAGAATGATACAAGAAAATTATGAAAAGAACACCAACATCTTGGTAAAAGATGAACAAAAAATGGAAAAAATAGCACCTTAAAAATAGAATTGTTCAAATAACAAAATTGGCACAGAAATCCACTGAAGAGAAGAATCCATTAAAAGAAGAATTTACCAAATGGTAAAAGATATGTAAAAATTCATCAAAGGAAGAACTCCTTAAGAAGTAGGCCAATGGGGGTGGCTAGGTGGATAAAGTACCGGCCTTGCAGTCAGGAGTACCTGGGTTCAAATCCGGTCTCAGACACTTAATAATTACCTAGCTGTGTGGCCTTGGGCAAGGCACTTAACCCCATTTGCCTTGCCAAAACCTAAAAAAATAAAAAAAAAGAAGTAGGCCAATGAAAAATAAAGAGGTATAGAAGTTCACTGAAGAAAATTATTACTTAAAACTCAAAATTGAACAAATGGATGAGATAATAAGAAACAATAAAGTAAAATATAAATAATTAAAAATAGAAGAAAATATGAAAAATCTCATTGGAAAAATTACTGACCTCAAAAATAGATTGAGAAAGTATTTAAGAATTATTGGACCATCTGAAATTTAGCATCAAAAAAAGAACTTAGACTAGGATCCTTAGGATAAACTAAAAATTGAAAGAATCCATTGATTATCTCCTGAAAGAGGTCTCAGAATGAAAATTTCTGGGAATATTATAGCGAAATTCCAAAGTTCCTAGGTAAAGGAGAAAATATTACAAGTTGATAGAAAGAAACAATTAATTATTGAGGATACATAGTCTAGATAACATAAGATCTAGCAGTTTCTACATTAAATCATCAAAAGACTTGGATTGTGATTGTGTGGAAGGCAAAAGAGCTAGAATTAAAAAACAAAATATACATTCTCATAAAAACTGAGTATAATGCTAAAGAGGGCAATTGGATATTTTATTAAATAGAAGATTTCCAAGTCTACCTGATAAAAGACCAGAACTGAGTAGCAAACTTCACTTTCAAACACAAGGCTTCAGAGAATCATTAAAAGGTAAATATGAGGGGTGGCTTAGTGGTGCAGTGGATAAAGCACTGGCCCTGGAGTTAGGAGTACCTGAGTTCAGATCCAACCTCAAACATTTAATAATTACCTAGCTGTGTGGTCTTGGGCAAGCTACTTCACCCCATTTGCCTTGCAAAAACCTAAAAAAAAAGAAAATATGAAAGAGAAACTTATAAGAAGATTCACTAGTGTCAAAGTATTTACATTCCTTTGTGGAAAATGATACTTAAAGCTGGTAAGAAGTTTATCATTATTGGGCAGATAGAAGCAAATAAAAATAATCAGAAGGCATGAAATGAGTTAATTGTGATGAAATGATTTTAAAACATCAAGAATGAGAAAAAGGAATCACTGGGAGAAGATGAAAAGGGGAAAGAATGGGGGAAATTATCTTGTGAAAAAAGAGTCAAGAAAGAAAGATCTTTTACAGTGCGGGGGGAAGATAGGGCTGGTAGGCAACACTTATACACAATCTTAAGAATTAACTCAAAGAGGGACTAATGTATGTATTCAGTTATTTTAGAAATCTCCTTGTGCAGTGGATAGAACATTGGCCTTGGAATCAGGAAAGGATTTCAAAATTGGCCTCAGACACTTGATACTAACTGTGTGACCTTGATCTAATCATTTACTTCTAATTGCCTTGTATCAAGGGCCATTGCCAGTTGTCCTGATTCATATCTGATCACTGGATTTGGTTGGCTCTAGAGGAGAAAGCAAGGCTGGTGGCTTAGCAAAGCAACCTGTCACTCAAATCCAATTCATATGTTTGTCATGGCATCACCTCCCTGATATCATGGTCTTTTTTGAGAATGAAGGACAAATATCATATCATCATCATCATCACCACCACCACCATCAAGATCACCTTAATCTATATAGAACTAGAAGGAGAAAGAAATATACAAAGGGGAGAAGCTGATGGGAGGGCAGGTTAAGGGAGCCAGTGACTGGACACAAATCACTTTAAGAAGGACAAGGCTAATAGAGAGAAAGATAAACAGGGGAAAGCAACATGGAGCGAAATACTGTTAATAATCATAACTGTGAGTGTGAATATGATGGATTCACCCATAAAATGGAAGTGGATGGCAAATAAATTAAAAACTTAGCATCTGACAACATATTGTTTATAAGAAACTCATGCAAAAGTGAAAGACACAGAGAAAGAAAAGAACTGGAGCAATCAATTATACTTCAGCTGAATTACAAAATACAAACAAACAAGGGGGCAATCATGATCTCAGACAAAGCTAAAAGTAAAAATAGATCTAATTAAAAGAGATAAGCAAGGAGTCACAATTTTAAAGGTACCATAGACAATGAATACACAGACAACACTGCATATATATATATATACATACATATACACACACACACACACACACACACACACACACCAAATAGTAGTATCTAAATTCTTTTTTTTTTCAGGTTTTTGCAAGGCAAATGGTGTTAAGTGGCTTGCCCAAGACCACACAGCTAGGTAATTATTAAGTGTCTGAGACCGCATTTGAACCCAGGTACTCCTGACTCCAGGGCCAGTGCTTTATCTACAGCACCACCTAGCTGCCCAGTATCTAAATTCTTAAAGGAAAAGCTATAGGACTTAAGGAAAAGCTACAGAACTACAGGAGGACCCAGACAATAAAACTATACCAGTGGGCAATCTCAACTTTCCCCTTTCAAAAACTAGATAAATCAAGCCAAAAAATAAATAAGAAAGAAATCAAGGAAATGAATAGAATTTTTGAAAAGTTAAATATGCTACCTGTCTGAAGAAAACTGCATGGGATTAGAAGACAAAAGCTTATTTTTATATTATGGTATAAAAATCTCACAATCAAATAAAAGCATCCTTTTCAGATGATAATGTAATAAAATTATATTCAACAACAGTTTATGGGGGCATATATTAGAAGTTAATTGGAAATAAAATAATCTAATCCTAAAAAGGTAATGTCAAAGAAGAAATTACAGAAATGATAATTTCATTGAAGAGGACAATAATAAAAAACATACCAACATTTATGGGATGAAGCCAAAGCAATATTTTTATATCTCTAAATATATCAATAAAATAAAGAGCACATCAATGAACTGGGTACACAGCTAGGAAAAGGAGAAAAAGAACAAATTACAATCTACAATTAAATGCCAAATTGGAAGTCCTGAAATTCAAAGGAGAGAGATTAAGAAAATTGGAAGTAAAAAATCATTCAATTAATAAATAAAACTAGGAGTTTGTTTTATGGGGAAAACAATAAAACAGATAACCAATGGTTAACATGACTTAGAAAAAAGGAAGAGAAACAAATTACTAATCTCAAAATAAAAAGGTTGAATTCATCACCAATTAAAAAGAAATTGCAATTATTTAGTTGTTTTTTCCAATTATATGCCAGATGAAATGGATAAATAATGATAAAAATATAAATTGCTCAGATTTTCAGAAGAGGAAAAAGAATATTTAAATAATTTTATCTTAGAAAAAGAACTTGGACAAGTCATGAATGAACTAAGTGGCTAGGTGTTGTAGTGGATAAAGGACTGGGGCTAGTGTCAGAAGGTTCATCTTTCTAAATTCAAATCTAGCCTCAGAAATGTACTGCTTGATCCTGGGCATGCTACTTAACTCTGTTTTCCTAAGTTTTCTTCTCTCTAAAATGAACTGGAGAAGGAAATAGCAAAACCCTCTGGTAACATTGTCAAGAAAACTCCAAATAGTGTCAACAAGAGTTAGGCATGACTAACTGTCTAAACAACAACATAAATGAGCTCCCTGACTGAAACTCCCCAAGACCAGATTGATCCATAAGTTAATTTTATCAAACATTTAAAGAATAATCAATTTCACTGCTATGTAAACTATTTTGAAAAATAACAAGGAAGGAATCTTGCCAAATTCCTTCTAGGACACAAAAATGGTTTTGATAACTAGAATAGGAAAACCAAAAACAAAGAAAGAAAACTATATAGACCATAGACAATAAGATATCTGGGTTTTTTTCCTAAATTAAAGGGAATAGTCCTTGCACTTTGTTCAAACTCCACAGCTCCTTATCTGGATACAGACAGTACTATCCTTTGCAGACAGCCCAAATTTGTTCCCAATTGTTGCACTGATGGAATGAGCAAGTCCTTCAAGGTTGAACATAACTCCCATGTTGCTGTTAGGGTATACAGTGTTTTTCTGGTTCTGCTCATTTCACTCAGCATCAGTTCATGCAAATCCCTCCAGGTTTCCCTGAAATCCCATCCATCCTGGTTTCTAATAGAACAATAGTGTTCCATGACATACATATACCACAGTTTGCTAAGCCATTCCCCAATTGAAGGACATTTACTGGATTTCCAATTCTTTGCCACCACCAACAGGGCTGCTATAAATATTTTTGTACAAGTAATGTTTTTACCCTTTTTTCCTCATCTCTTCAGGGTATAGACCCAGTAGTGGTATTTCTGGGTCAAAGGGTATGCACATTTTTGTTGCCCTTTGGACATAGTTCCAAATAGCTCTCCAGAAGGGTTGGATGAGTTCACAGCTCCACCAACAGTGTACTAATGTCCCAGATTTCCCACATCCCTTCCAACAATGATCATTATCCTTCCTGGTCATACTGGCCAATCTGAGAGGTGTGAGGTGGTACCTTAGAGAAGCTTTAATTTGCATTTCTCTAATAATTAATGATTTAGAGCATTTTTTCATATGGCTATGGATTACTTTGATCTCCTCATCTGTAAATTGCCTTTGCATATCCTTTGACCATTTGTCAATTGGGGAATGGCTTTTTGTTTTAAAAATATGACTCAGTTCTTTGTATATTTTAGAAATGAGTCCTTTGTCAGAATCATTAATTGTAAAGATAGTTTCCCAATTTACTACATTTCTTTTGATCTTGGTTACATTGGTTTTATCTGTACAAAAGATTTTTAATTTAATGTAATTGAAATCATCTAATTGGTTTTTGGTGATGTTCTCCAACTCTTCCTTAGTCATAAACTGTTCCCCTTTCCATAGATGTGACAGGTAAACTAGTCCCTGATCTTCTAATTTGCTTGTAGTATTGTTTTTTATGTCTATGTCCTGTAACCATTTGGATCTTATCTTGGTAAAGGGTGTGAGGTGTTGGTCTAATCTAAGTTTCTTCCATACTAACTTCCAATTATCCCAGCAATTTTTAGCAGTGAGGGAGTTTTTATCCCAATGGCCCAACTCTTTGGGTTTATCAAACAGCAGATTACTATAATCATCTCTTGCTTTTACACCTAGTCTATTCCACTGGTCCACCACTCTGTGTCTTAGCCAATACTAAACAATTTTGATGACTGATGCTTTATTATATAATTTTAGATTGGGTAGGGCTAAGCCACCTTCTTTTGCACTTTTTTTCATTAAGCTCCTGGCAATTTTTGACTTTTTATTTCTCCATATGAATTTACTTACATTTTTTTCTAACTCGTTAAAGTAATTTTTTGGAATTTTGATTGGTAGGGCACTAAAGAGATAGTTTAGTTTTGGTAGAATTGTCATTTTAATTATATTAGCTCTACCTATCCATGAGCAGTTGATATTTGCCTAATTATTTAAGTCTAATTTAATTTGTGTGAGAAGTATTTTATAATTGTTTTCAAAAAGATTCTGAGTCTGTCTTGGCAAATAGACTCCCAAATATTTTGTATTGTCTGAGGTTACTTTGAATGGGATTTCTCTTTTTAGCTCTTCTTGCTGTTTCTTGCTAGACATATATAGAAAAGTTGAGGATTTATGAGGGTTTATTTTATAACTTGCAACTTTGCTAAAATTGCTAATTGTTTCCAGTAGTATTTTAGATGATTTCTTGGGATTCTCTAGGTAGACCATCATGTCATCTGCAAAGAGTGAGAGTTTTGTCTCTTCCTTCCCAATTCTAATTCCTTTAATTTCTTTTTCTTCTCTAATTGCTGATGCTAACATTTCTAATACAATATTGAATAGTATTGGTGATAATGGGCACCCTTGTTTCACCCCTGATCTTATTGGGAATGCCTCTAGCTTCTCCCCATTGAATATAATGCTTGTTGATGGTTTCAGATAGATACTGCTAATTATTTTAAAGAATAGTCCATTTATTCCTACACTCTCTCTCTAGTGTTTTTAATATGAATGGATGCTGTATTTTGTCAAAAGCTTTTTTAGCATCTATTGATATGATATATGATTTCTGATAGGTTTGTTGTTGATATAATTGAGTATACTAACAGTTTTCCTAATACTGAACCAACCCTGCATTCCTGGAATAAATCCTACTTGATCATAATGTATTATCCTAGTGATGACTTGTTATAGTTGTTTTGCTAAGATTTTATTTAGGATATTTGCATCTATATTCATCAGGGAAATAGGTCTATAATTTTCTTTCTCTGTTTCAACTCTTCCCGGTTTAGGTAGCAGTACCATATTGGTTGCATAGAAAGAGTTAGGCAGAGTTCCATCTTTCCCTATTTTTCCAAAGAGTTTATCTAGGATTGGAACCAATTGTTCCTTAAATGTTTGGTAGAATTCACTTGTGAATCCATCAGACCCTGGAGATTTTTTTTAGGGAGTTCAGTGATGGCTTGTTGAATTTCTTTTTCTGAGATAGGGTTGTTTAGGTATTTAATCGCTTCTTCATTTAACATGGGCAACTTATATTTTTGTAAATATTCATCCATTTCACTTAGATAATCAAATTTATTGGCATAGAGTTGGGCAAAATAATTCCGAATTATTACTTTAATTTCCTCCTCATTGGTGGTGAGTTCACCTTTTTTCATTTATGATACTAGCAATTTGGTTTTCTTCTTTCTTTTTTTTAATCAAATTGAGCAGAGGTTTATCAATTTTATTGGTTTTTTTCATAATACCAACTTTTGGTTTTATTTATTAATTCAATGGGTTTTTTTGCTTTCAATTTTATTAATTTCTCCTTTAATTTTTAGAATTTCTAATTTGGTATTTAATTGGGGATTTTTGATTTGTTCTTTCTCTTTTTTTTAGTTGCAGGTTTAGTTCATTTATTTCCTCTTTCTCCAATTTATTCATATAAGCATTTAGAGCTATAATATATCCCCTGAGAGTCACTTTGAATGAATCCCATAGGTTTTGGTATGGTGTTTCATTATTATCATTATCTAGGATAAAATGGTTAATTCTTTCTATAATTTGTTTTTTGGTCCACTCATTTTTTAAAATGAGGTTATTCAGTTTCCAATTTGTTCTGGGTCTATATCTCCTTAGCCCAGTATTACATATGACTTTTATTGCATTGTGATCTGAGAAAGATGTATTCACTTTTTCTGCCTTTCTGCAGTTGATCATTAGGTTTTCATGTCCTAGTACATGGTCAATTTTTGTATAAGTTCCATGTACTACAGAGAAAAACGTGTATTCCTTTCTATCCCCATTCAGTTTCCTCTATAAGTCTACCATATCTAATTTTTCTAACAATCTATTTACCTCCCTAATTTCTTTCTTGTTTGTTTTATGATTCGATTTATCTAGATCTGATAGTGGGAGATTGAGGTTTCCCACTAGTACAGTTTTGCTGTCTTTGTCTTCCTGTAGTTCTTTCAGCTTCACCTCTAAGAATTTGGGTGCTGTCCCACTGGGTGCATATATATTCAATATTGAAGTGACTTTATTGTCTATGGTACGTTTTAGGAGGATAAAGTTTCCTTCCTTATCTCTTTTAATGCTATCTATTTTTGCTGCTTCTCTGTCTGAGATAAGGATTGCTACCCCTGCCTTTTTTACTTCAGCTGAAGCAAAATATATTTTGCTCCAACCTTTTACCTTTACTCTATATGTATCTCTCTGATTCAAATGAGTTTCTTGTAAGCAGCATATTGTAGGATTCTGGTTTTTAATCCACTCTGCTATTTGCTTACATTTTAAGGGAGAGTTCATCCCATTCACATTCAAGGTTATGATTACTAATTCTTTATTGCCCTCCATGCTATCTTCCCTCTGTTTGTATTTTTCCCCCTTTCCCCCCCTTTTATCCATATTCCCCAGTCTTTTGTTTCTGAAAACCACCCCTTCAGTGTGTTTGCCCTCCTATATCACACCCTCCCCTTTCTTTCCCCTTTCCCTTCCCTTCCTTTTGTTATTTTCCCTTATTTCCCCCACTCCCCTTCCCTTACTCCATCTCCCTCTCCCCTTTTCCCCTTTTAATAATTGAAAGTTTAGATGTTTTATAAGTTAACTGAGTATGTGTAGGTTGACTTTAAGCCATGTCTGATGGGAAGAAGATTCAGGTGTTTCTCCTCTGCTCCCTTCTTCCCCACTATTACCATATGTTTTTTTGTACCTCTTAGTGTAATGAGATTTACCCCATTCAATCCCCTTCCTCCCTTCCTCCTCCTGTCTCTTTGCTGTCCCCCTTTTTAGGGAGGTAATGTGATTTTTTTAGATCATTCTATCTAAGTCATAGAAAATTCTGAGTGTCTGTCCCTTCTAGTTCTGTATATTCTATAGAATAGAGTCAAAATTCCTGAGAGTTATTAGTCTTTCTCCCAAGTAGGGTTAAAGCCAGTTACATCCCTTTAGATAGTAGTCTCATGGATAGGTCATGAATGTCCATCATTTCTGGCTAGGTGTATTCTCTCTGTTAGAGTTACATTTCTCAAGGTTTATGAGAATCTTTTTCCCCCCATGCTGGGATATAGCCAATTTCAATTTACTGGATTGCATTTTTTTTCCTTTTACCGCCCCCCCCCCTTTTTTTTACTTTTTCATGTGTCTCTTGAACCTCCTGTTTGATGTCCAAATTTTCTATTTTTCTCTGGTCTTTTCATCAGAAATTTCTGGAATTCTTCCATTTCGTTAAATGTCCATCTTTTTCCCTGGAAGGGAAGGCTTAGCGTTGCAGGAAAGTAGATTCTTGGCTGCATTCCAAGCTCCCATGCTTTTTGAAATAACTCGTTCCAGGCCCTTTGATCCCTCAAAGTTGATGCAGCCGGGTCCTGCGTGATCCTTACTGTGGCTCCTTGATATTTAAATTGTTTCTTTCTGGCTGCTTGCAGGATTTTCTCTTTTATCTGATAGTTCTGCAGTTTGGCCACAACATTCCTTGGTGTTTTCATTTTAGCATCTTTTTCTGGTGGGGATCGATGCACTCTTTCAATAACTACTTTGCCCTCTGATTCCATGATATCAGGGCAGTTTTCCATCACTAGATCCTGTAATATTAAGTCCAGGCTTTTTTTTTCTTCAATGTTTTCAGGAGGTCCTATAATTTTCAGGTTGCCCCTCCTTCATCTATTCTCAAGGTCAGTGATTTTGTTGATGAGGTATTTTACATTTGCTTCTATTTTTTTTAATTTTTGATTTTGTTTAACTGACTCTTGCTGTCTCATGAAGTCATTAGTTTCTGTAGACTCCATTATTTTTTGGGGGGAGGAGTTTTCTTCATTAACCTTTTGCAACTCCTTTTCCAATTGGTCAATTTTACTTTTGAAAGAGCTTTCCATTTGACCAATTGAGGTTTTTGAGAGAATTAATTTCTTTCTGCATTTGCCCATTTGAGGATCTGAGAGAATTATTCTCATTTTGTAGTGGTCCAATTGATGATCTGAGAGATTTATTCTCATTTTGTAATTGTCCAATTGATGATCTGAGAGATTTTTTCTCCTTTTGTGTTTGTCCAATTGTACTTTCTCAAGTTTTGTTTTCTTGTTGCAAGGTATTGTCTCTCCCAAATTTTTAAGCTCCTTCCTTATTTCTTCAAGGAAGTCTTTCTGTGCTGGAGACCAGATTGTATTCTCCTCAGAGGTTCCAGGTCTCTCTGAGTTGGGGGACTTTCCCTTTCAGGAAGTTTTCTATGGACCCACCTTTCCACTGACCCTTCTTCATTATGCTAAGACCTTGAGTTGGGGGGGGGCTGGTTCACCTGGGCTTGAGATCGCTAAAGGCTTTACTGAGTGCAGTTTCTCTGGCTGGCCAGTAGGAGGTGCTGGTTTCCCTCTCTGGAGTGTCTGTGACCTTGGTTGAGAAGCCTTCTCCCTTTGCCCAAGGGAGGAGTTAGAGCTATTGAATTCTTTTGCCTTCAATTATTGGTGGGCTTTACCCTGGCCTGAGGTCATTCTTCAGCTGGGCTGGTTCTTCTGCTCACACACCTGGGCCTGAGGCAGAAGTAGTTTGCATTCATTTCTTTAGGAAGAGGACTCTGTGCAATGGAGGCGTGGACTCGGAGTTTCTCAGACCCAAGGAGCCTAGGGATGGTGTCTGCAGTTCTCCTGCACCAGAACTCTCCCCCAAGCCTGGTCCCCAAGCTCCAGGGGGACAGCACCAACACAAGCACCTCTGCTTCCCCACGGACCCAAGCCCCTTTCGTCCAGCCCCACCATTGATCTAGCAGGTCCAGCTCTCCCGCCCTCAGACTCCTGGTTCCAATTCACTTGTTAATCTGGCTGATCCGGGGCTGATCCTCCCTCTGAGCCCAGACTCACCCACCCAAATTCAGCCAAAGCTGCTGTGGGTGACAAATCCTGATGGAGATGTTCTTTCTCCTGGCTTTTCTTTCTGGGTTTTGTGGGTCGGATTTCTTTTAAGAGGTTTGTTTCATGTGATACATGGGGAAGAGATCAGGAGACTTTAGAACTGTGCCTGTCTTCTCTCCGCCATCTTAGCTGGAAGTCCAGAAAAAGCTTTTGATAAAATACACTCATTCCTATAAAAACTCTAGAAATCATAGGAATAAATAGAGTTTTCTTAAAATAATTAGTAACACTTATTTTAGCAAGCAACATCTGAAATGGGAATAAATTAGAAGCCTTTCCAAAAAGATGAGGGGTAAAGCAAGGATGCCTATTATCATTAATATTTGGTATTGTACTAGAAATGCTAGCTATAAGCAATGAGAAGAAAAAACTTGAAGGAATTAGAAAACAAGAAAATAAAAATATCAGTCTTTTCAGACAATATGATGAGAATTTTAATCAACTAATAACCTAGTGAAAATAATTAACTTCAGCAAAGTTACAGAATATAAAATAAATCCACATAAATCAGCATTTTAATATTACAACAAAACTCAGTCAGAAGAGATAGAATGATAAATTTTATTTAAAATAACTGCTGACAAAATAAAATATTTGGCAGTTTACCTGCCATGCCAAACCTAGAAACTATATGAATATAATTAGAAAATACTTTTGATACAAATAAAGTCATATTTAAATACTTGTAGAAACATTAAATATTAATGGATAGGCCAAGTCAATAAAATAAAAGTTGTAGTTCTACCAAAATTCATTCATTTATATAACATCATATCAAAAATACTACCAAAATTTATTTTATAGAGTTAGAAAAAATAACCTCATTTGGAAGATCAAGAATGTCAAAGTAATTAATGAAAAACAATGTAAGGGAATGTGGTCTATAGGTACCAGATCTCAGATTAAAAAGTGACAATCATCAAAACAATCTGTGCTGGCTCAGTAACAGAATGGTGGATCAGTGGAATAGATTTGGTACACAATACATAGTATGTGATGACCATAATAACCTAGGGTTTGATAAATCCAAAGATTCAGACTTTGGGGAAAGAATTCACTACTTGACATAAACAACAGGGAAAACTGGAAAGTAGTTTGGCAGATGATTCTAAAATATAAAAGAGAATTGCATCAAAATTATAAGGTTACAAGTAATTCCTCAACTGATAAATGGTCAAAGGTTATAAATAGACAGTTTTCAAATGAACAAATTAGTTATAATTAATCATATGAAAAAATGCTCCAAATCATTATTGATTAGAAAAATGCAAATTAAAACAGCAATGAGGTATTACCTCAAATGTATCAGATTGGCCAAGATGAGTAAAAGGGGAAATGATCAATGTTGGAGAGACTGTGGGAGGATTGGGATACTGATGCATTACTGATGGACTTGTAAACAGATCCAACCATTTTGGAGAACAATATGGAACTATACCCAAAGAGCAATAAAACTCTTTATACCCTTTGACCCAGCAATTCTAATTCTAGACCTATATTTTGACCTATATCCAGAAGAAATCATAAAAAGGGAAAAGTCTACACATTTCAAAATATTCATAGCAGCTCTTTTTGTAGTGGCAAAGAACTGGAAATTGAGGGGATGCTCATCAGTTGGGGAATGGCTAAACAAGTTATGGTACATGAATACTATGGAATATTATTGTTCTATAAGAAACCATAAACATTAGAACTCTAGAGAAGCATGGAATGACTTACAGGGATCTGATGCTGAGGTAAGGGAGCAGAACCATGAGAACAATATACACATTAACAATAATTTTGTAAGCTGATCACCCTTCATGGAAGCAGCTCCTCTCAACAGTTCAGAGAGCTTGGATAACCACATTAGAGTAGCTATGGACAATGTTATCCTCATCCAGAGGAAAAAAAACAAAACAAAAAAACTCAACCCTTCAGAATCTGATGAATACTTTATAAAAATTAACTCTTATGTATCTCTTTCCCTTAATCTTAATTCCTCACACTGAAAAAATAAAGTATGTACAATGCTAACCTGACTGTTCATCATTAAGGGGAGGGGGATGGGAAGGAAATTTTGTAACTTAAAAATATACATGTGCATATAGATGAAAAAGAAAGAAAGAAAGAAAAGAAAAAAGAATCAGGAAGATCTGAATTTTTAAAAAATGAGAATATTATTTATACATAAAGGTTGATATAAGTGAAATGGGGAGAATGGGTAAGTGAAGAATTTATGACCAAACAAGAGATAGAGAGTAATTTTTACTGTAAGATGGACAATTTTGATTATATAAAGCTTAAAAGGTTTTGAAAAAGCAAAACCATTGCAGCCAAGATTAAAAGGAAAGCAGGAAACTGAGAAATTTACATCAAGTTTCTCTGATAAAGACCTCATTTCTCAAGTCCACAGAGAATTGAGTCAAATTCATAAGAATATGAGTCAATCTCTAATTGATAAATAATCAAAGATTAACAGGAAATTTTTAGAAGAAATAAAAGCTGTCAATAATCACATGAAAATTTCTGAATCACTAATGATTAGAGAAATGTACATTAAAACACCTCCAAGATACTACCTCACACATATCAGATTGACTTATATGCGATAAAAGGAAAACAAATGTTGGAGAAGATGTAATAAAACAGGGACACTAATATAATCTTAGTGGAGTTGTGAACTTATCTAATCATTTTGGAAAGTAATTTGGAATTATTTTCAAAGGGCTAAAAATCTATTCATATTCTATGACCCAGCAATACCATTCCTTGCTCTAAACCCCAAAGAGATTCAGGAAAAAGGAATAGGACCTATATGTGTACAAAAATATTTATAGCAGCTCTTTTTGTGATGGAAAATAATTGGAAACTGAGAGGATGCACATCAGAAGGAAATTGCTGAACAAATTTTGGTATTTGATTGTGATAGAATACTATTGTGCTCTAAGAAATGATGATTGAGATACTTTCAGAAAAACCTGGGTAGGCTTATATGAACTGATGCAAAGTGAAATAAGCAGTCAATAAATCATTAAAAACATACAGTAATAACAACATTGTACAATGATCAACTGTGAATGAATTAGCTAATCTCAGCAAAACAATGACATGAGATAATGAAAAATGCTATTTGTCTCCAGAGAAAGAACTGATGGAGTCTGAAATGCAAATGAAAATGTACATTTTAAACTTTACTTTTTGGTTTATTTTGGTTTGTTTTTTTTGGTTTTGGTCTGTATTCTCTTTTGCAATATGACTAATTTGGAAATATGTTTTGCATGAATGACTATACTACACTATTTCCCCTCTCAAGGAAAGGGAAGGGAGATAAGAAGTGGAGAGAGGGATAATAATATAAATGATTTAAAAATGTTAACTATTATCTTTACATGTAATTAAGAAAAATAAAATAAAACCATTTTTTTTAAAAAGTAATAGATATGTCTCAAGTACCTGCCATGAGAAACGCCCTTGGTTATTGTCATAGCCACTATTTTGGGCAACTATGTAGCTCAGTGGATAGAGCACAAGGCCCAGAGTCAGGCAAACCTGAATTTAAATCCAGTCTCAGGTATTTACTATTACTCAGATATTAGCTGCACTACTCCTATTTGTCTCAATTTTCTCATCTGTAAAATGCTTTGGAGAAGAAAATAGCAAACCACACTAGTATCTTTGTCAAGAAAACCCCAACATGTCATAATGTATCAGAAAGGACTTAAAAATAACAAAGTGTATTTATCTCATCATCCTACCAAGGGGATAGGGGAAACATTAAAGACTGACAAATTACCAGGTAAAAGAACAGACCCTTTGGAAGATCTATTAGTGAAAGAACCTGGGAACTAAAAGGAGAAAAGAATGAATGGAATAAGAGATAGACTGTAGTCAAACCTACCCTTGATGTCTCAATATACTTTTAACATGTCACCTTTGGCATTTCATAGTTTTCCCTCCATTTCAATCCCCTTTTGATTCCTACCTCAGATAAGAGGAAACCATAGACTCTTAGAGGCTATGCTAGCATAATGCTAACTGGGGTAGGACCTACAAATTTTGGAAGACTGGCTACAGTCTATGAAGTCAAAATAAGAATGTCCATAGGGTCACACCACAAATAGTGTTTACTCTCATATAGTAAATTTACTGGGCTATTTATTAGGTGATCAAAAGAACAGCAACTTAGTCAAGGAGGGAGTAGCTTCATTTATGTGTATCTCTAGTCATCCTGAGCTATATCTTGCTACTGGATCCAGCTGGCTCTGTAGGAGAGAGTGAGGATGATGACTTTGCTAAACCCTTCCTCACTTAAATTCAATTTACTTGGAAGTAATGGCCTCATCTTCCTGACTGTATGGTCCTCTTCAAGAACAAAGGACTATAAGTGAATTATTTCACATTTGCTCTGATCCCTGAAATCATTAGCTAAATACATTTTTCCAGCTCTAAATCTAGGATTCTATAATCACATACTTTGATATTTAGGTATATCCATTATTATCCATCATCTTTTATCCATTAAGCATCTACATTAATGTGGATGCTTCTTGCTAGGACACTGATCATATTACATACATATCTTCTCATCTTTGTTGATTTTTGTTCATGTTTTCCCATAGGCTCACCATAGTGAAGTTGCCAATAGTACTTTTAGATCTACTTACTACTAAATCTTGTAGTTTTTTTTTTAACATTTCATGGATTATACTCCAATGCTGAGCTATCATCCTTTTCTTGTGCTATATGACCAGCCCACCTCTTTGTCCAGTATTAGATGATATCTAACCATATCAGATTATTAACTGATAAATACTAAACCTCACTGATAAGAAACTAACATCTGTTCCTAAAACTCAGAATGTCCTTCTTCACATTAGGGTAGCTCATTTCCCAGTTCTGAAATAGAATCACTTCTCCCCTCTGCTTTTCTGAAGCTTTAATCTTAGCTTTGGCCACCTTCCCACTCTACTCTCCCTCATTAGACACCTCAACTGAAAGGTTTTTTTCCTCCTCAAATTTTCCAGGAGTGCATTGTCTTGACCTATTTTTAACTCATATACACCATAATATGTATTATACTTATCTCTGTTATTATACTTATTGTATTATACTTATTTCTTAAGAATGCAAGTTTCTCGAAGGCAAGAACTAATTCATTTATATTTTTTAATCTTTGTTTATCAGTACTTGGGTTCCTTGAATAAATATCAAAAGAAGAGGTGAATGGATTGGATTGGCTAGAGAAAACCCTCAAATCATATGCATTTTGGGGGGTGGTATAGTACTATATTTTTCATAATTAGGTGATAAATTTTAAAATTTGCTTAAATTATTTATATTATATATATTTAGGGGATGAATATATATATATATATATACATGTATTTAAATAATCTTTACCTCACTTTCCTTATCTGGAAAAGGAGTAAGAATAGATGATGTTTAAAGTCCTTTTTTGGTTCTAAATATATACTCCTAGAATAGTAGCTCTTCCATCTATGTGGATACTCCCAAAGATCTATTATTTCACTGGGGTGAGTGTCCCATTTTTCAATGAAGATTCAAGCATTTCTCTATCCAACAGATGGTTTAATTAATTATGCAAAAAACTGTCATCAGGTGGTAGCCACCCTTCTAGTAATAAGCCTCTGAACTTAGCTAGGCTAATCCTTGAAATACTATTTAACATTCCTTTTAAAATAATAGTAATAAAAATAGCTAGCACTTATAGATCATCTCAAGGTTTTTAAAATATTTCAAATATATCGTTTGACTCTGACAACAAACCTGTGATGTAGAAGCTATTATTTCTCTCTCTATCTAGCTATCTCTCTCTATCATCTATCTATTGATAATCTTTCTATATGTCTATTTCATTATTATTGTTATTATTATTCTCATTTTATGGGTGAGGAAACTGAGGAACAAAGCATGTAAGTGACAGTAGGTAGCTGAATGAGATCTTCTTAGCTCCTGCTAAGGAGAAGGAACACTAGATTTGGAGTAAAAGGAATGAAGTTTGATTCTTGACCCTGATGATTATTATTACCTTAGTGGGCTTGGGTGAGTGACAAGTCTCCATCAGTCTTAGTCACCTTATCTGTACACTAATGTGTTTGAATACATGACCTCCAATGTCCTTCCTAGGTCTGAATCTGTATCCTTTCCCTTGGTAAGACCTACCAGAGCTTTTGATCCGCTAAGATATGCAATTAACCAACCGAGGTGTAGTTATTCACATACTCATTGATGTAGTGACCCTGGTTTTCTGACTATTCCATGAACAAGATCATCCTCTGGTTTCCAGTAATTTTCTCTGGTTAATTTCCCATTTCTAGAGTGGTCTCCCTTCTGCACTCTTACAAGTGACCTCTGTAATTTACTTTATGTCCTAGACTAAAACCTCTTCTTTTGCTGAAGCCTTCCCTTTCCCCTCTTAATTCAAGTGACTTCTCTCCGTTAATTATTTTTTATTTATCCTGTACAAGCTTGCTTTGTATATATCTGTTTGCAGGTTCTCTCTCTTGTTAGATTGTGAGCTTCTTGAGGGTAGGGACTTTTGTCTCTTTTTATATTCCCATAGCCTGGAGTCTGATTAAATTGTTTTTCAGTTCTGTCCATCTCCTCATGACTCCATTTGAGGTTATCTTGACAAAGCTACTGGAGTAATTTGTTATTTCCTTCTCCAGTTCTTTTTGCAGATGGAAAACCAAGGTAAACAAAATGAAATGATTTTCCTAGGGTCACATAGCTAGTAAATGTGTCTGAGGCTAGATTTAAACTCAGGAATATGAGTTTAGACCTGGTGGACTATCCACTGAGCTACCTAGCTGTCTTCCTTGCACATAAATGTTTCCTGATTATATTTTTATGGAGACATATCCTTAAGTTTTTAATACAAATAAGAGTTCTGACTTAATTATAAGAGATGGCATTCTGAGAAAGGATGAAGGGATATATTAGGGTATGTAGGTAGAATAAAAACAAAGAGATACTAAAACAAATTTACTTTTAAAAATAGTATACTGTTAATAAACCAAACTGTTCATTTCTTATGGGGGACTCAATGTCTACCAATTTATTATCCAGGTACTTAGAGCATGATGCCCTAAAACTCCTCTGCCCATACTGGGTGGAGAAAATGGACTGGAAAGGCCAGATGTGTTTTTCCTAATAAGAAACCTTGCAAATCACCAGTTTGCATTGAGTCACATTCTTATGAGGAAATCATTAGTGGGGAGAAAAGCTCCCCATGGGAAATGCCTTTAGTTTTGGTGATCTTGTAAAATGTCTGAATTCAATGTATCACAGACATGTCTTACACTGCACAAGATAATGCCAGATTTTGGAGCGCAAAAGCACATTAACCTTCCTGTACCCTAGCAGGATTCCAACAAAGAATGTCTGGTAAGAATGTCAGGGCTTATGGTAATTGCTCACCATGTGGGTAAATGATCCTGAGCTGTGTGAAGATAAGGAGAAACTATTAAAGTGTCACCTGGGTTTTATTATGCTTTCCCTAAAAAATAATTAGCATGGCCTATGAAATCTTACTGTGAGGGGTTTTGTATTGAAGGGGAAGGGGCCTCTCCTAAAGGAAACTCATGAAGGGACATATTTATTTTCTATAGGCTCTTTTCTTTTCCTCCTCCAACCATCAAAAACAAATGAAAAAGTTGGTTACAAGAAGTAAAATAACAAAAACATGTAGGTAGGCTTGTGGAAGTACTACAGCATCAGGTATTTCTCTACCCTCATGCTGTTGGAGATCTGGACCTAAACAAATCTAGAAAATTACAAGTCACTCCCAGGTCTAATAATCTAGGGATGTATCAATTTTGCAACTTTCACAAATGGATGTTAGCCAGAGTCCACTGGTCTCTTCCTAGCTACTTCTTATCAAAAGGATTGCAGAGGTGAACTCTTTAGTAAGAACCCATTAAAACAGTAGTTTGGAAGACCACATTGAAAGAACTCTGTTCTAAAGCCCATTACCCTCTAAAGCTCACTGAACATGAAAGAATAGGCCAAACTCTTTGGTAAAAATTTCAGTCCCTCCTTTGAGTTACCCTGTTATACTAGTCTTGCCAATCTCTGCTTTGACCCTGGGTTGTTGAATCTCTCTTTGCCATTGGAGTCCCATTGTTCACTGAAAATCAGAATATGGACACTTTATCTTCTCCTAGTTCTTTTCATAATCTATTTTAAAAATATGGTAATCACATCTACATTTTACAAATAGTGAAAAAAATCATTGATTCTTCTATAAGAAGACCTAGGTTCAGATCACGCCTGTGAATTAGCTATGTGACAATTTCCATGAGCCTAGTTATCTCCCCTTACATATGAAGAGCTTAGACTGGATGTTTTCCGAAGTTCCTTCCTGCTCTAGTGTTATAATGACATCTTTGCTACTCCCTCCATGTGTGACTTCATGTTAGTATTTAAACTTCTTTGGATTTTATTTCCTGGTCTGCAAAACAAGGGGGTAGGTCTATTCGAATTTGCATATCCTTTGTAACTCACAATATATAGTAGTTTTATCTCTGGTCTCTTACAAACTATTTCAGCACATGTCCATAACTTTAAGCTTGGTCTATGATAAGAAAGGAGTCATCTTCTTTCATAGAAGTGAAAATTTCATAGAAATTTCATAGAAATAAAGCCAAAAGGTAGAGCCTGTCTTTTATACAAATGAAGTTTTGCAATTTGAGTCACCGAAATGTCCCATTTGACCAAACTATCTCCCTGACTATTTCAAGTTTGACATCATGCCATTATGGTTTCCCTTTTCTTGGATGCAAAGGAATGAGTTTCCCACAATTAGAATTCATTCCTTTGCATCCAAGAAAAGGGAAACCATAATGGTAAAGAGCCCCAAAACCATGTCTCATGGAACAAAGAATATTTCCTTTTGAGAAAGGACTTTAAGAGGAAATGCCATCAATGTATTCAAGTATCTGACTATAATGTGGAGGATGGGTAGATTTATTCTGATGGGCTCCAGAGGCCAGGACTTGTAGAAACTCATGTTCCAACTTTCTATTTGATATCAAGCAAAAGCAATTAGAGCCATCCCAAAGTGGGGAGATAATTTCTTCAAAGAGAGAAGGTTTTAATTCTTCAAGCAACTATATAGCTCTTTTGTTGGACTGCAGTAGAAGCATTCCATGATTCTTAAACATGTTGCTCTGGATGAGCTCTGAGGGCCTTTCCATCTCTGATATTAAACTTTTCTATGAAACAGAAAAAAATATTTCTTTCCTCAAAGTAATGAATTGTTTTATCTGGGAGTTAGAAAAGAAACTTGGAAACCATCTAGACTGTCATTTTGCAAAAGATGAAACAAAATAAAAGATGAGATCCAAAGGGGATGAAGGATTCAGAAGTAGAAAAAATTTTAAGTCAACCAATCCAACCACTTAAATTTAGAATGAGAAAGCTAAGACTTAGAGAGATTGATTACTTGAGATCATATCACTAGTAAATGACAGATGTGAGATTCAAGTTCACATCTTGTCCCTTAACTCCCAGGTTCAGTATTTTTGTTTGATGATATACCTACATTTTCCCAAAGTTTATTCCCTCCTTCTTTCCTTCCACTCTGCCATTACACGTTGTCATCCCCTGCCAGAATATAAGTTTCTTTAAAACAGAAACTGTTTTATTTGTTTATCCTTATAACCCCAGGCCTGAACAATCCCTGGCTCATAGCAAGCATTAAGTCAATTACTATAAAGCTAGGGCTAAATGGAAGTTTCTTTAATATACTAGTCCTATACCTGATGAAGGTGAGTTATGTGCCAATCAGACTCTTAGTGAGTGGAGGAGAGGTAGTATCTCCATGTCTAGTGAAAGAAGGAGAGAATTGGATGAGTAGAGTTGTAAAGAAAAGAATCCAGGTAAGAAGGATGAAGAGAAAAATTAAGAAATAATAAACTAGGTAAGAAGTTCATTTCAGAGGAACTAAGAGAATGAGCACCTAGAACTAAATAGAAGTCTAGAGACAGTATGCCAAAGGGCATGGGATTTCAGAGTCCATGGGATATCTTCTGATTTAATATATGATAAATAATAGGGAGAAGTGATAGAAGTGATCAGAAGAACAGTTTCTACCTGAGATCAAAAGATCGAAGCAGGGACATAAAAGATCTATATTTCTCAATATTAATAGATTTCCACAAAGGTCTAATATGGACTATCAAAAAAGAAGAGTGGCCCTAAATCTTGGATAAAGGAGGGTCTAGGAAGGAAAGAGAGAAAATAAATGGGATGATTTATTGTTTTAGATCTATGTCAGACTGAGTAAACACTTATTTTAAACACAGATAACCAATATTTAAATGCTTATGCACTTGACTCAACTACTTGACTCATTTCTTCCTCTGACTAGCTATGAGATTATGGGTAAACCAGTTCATTTGGCTGCCTCCAGTGTCTTCAGATATAAAATGAGAATAACAACTGAGCAAGCACTAATGTCTAAATCAGAAGATCTGTATTATTACTTCCATGTACCCACCCCACTCAGTGGTACAACTGTGGACATGTCATTTCATCCCTCATAATCTACTCATCTCTATGATGCAAAAAAGAATGCTCATATACATTACTCCAAGGAACTGTTTTAAGGAAAACAATCAGTAAACTATAAAGTGATACAAACATGTGAGTTATTATTGGTGGTGGCAGTGATGATGGTGGCAGCAATGGTACAGTATGTCAATCAGCAAACAGTGTTTGTCTGAGTTTCCTCATCTGAAAAAGGATCTGGAGAAGCAAATGCCAAATCCCTCCAGTATCTTTACCAAGAAACTCCCAAATGGGGCCATGAAGAGCCAGACACAACTGAAATGACTAAGCAACAGCAACTACATGCTAGGAACAGTAACTGCTAGGGATACAAGGAAGGGTTAAAAGAATGGGCCCATCCCCAAGGAGCTCATAATTATAATAGGATACAAATATAAGTGAACAAACCTATATTTTTCAATATGGCTAAGTTTCTTAGTGAACGGAACACTGAAGATTCTACCATTAGAAGGTCTAAATTCAACTTCTGTTCAAGATGGCAGAAAGAAGCCAGGTGCTGTTTTAAGCTCTGCTAGTTTACCCTCAGAAACAACATGAATCAAGCCTCTTAACAGATTTTAGATGCAAAAAACCCACTGAAGAACAGAGAGGAACATCTCCCAGCAAGGTCTATCATGGGGGAGTATGGATGTGCCAAGGGAAGAGAGCAGAGACACAGCATGGTGGGGTGAGGCCAGGGACTTACCTGAGAACCATTGTGGTGGAAGCCTTTGCTGTATACCTGGTGGGTGGATGAGGAGACAATATGAATTGGTCTCCAATCCAGAAAGACTACTTAGAAGAGAAGAGAAAGGAGTATACAAATCAAATGGAAAAAAAATGGAAAAAGAAATGCAAAAAAATCACTATGCAAGAGAAAATGATTTAAATGCAAAAAGAAAATGTTTCCCTTAAAAACACAATTGGGCAGTTGGAACAGCATAACAGCTCCTTCAAAAATAGAATTGACCAATTAGAAAAGGAGATGCAAAAACTAAATGAAGAAAATTATTCTCTAAAAAAAGACAGGAATCTGTGGAAAGTAATGATACCATGAAATGCCAAGAATTTGTTAAACAAAATAAAAAATAGAAGAAAATATAAAATTCCTCATTGGTAAAACAATTGACCTGGAAAATAGATCCAGAAAGGACAATTTAAAATGAATCATAGGACTATCTGAAAACCTCAAAAAAAGCCTGGATTTCTTATTTCAGGATGTAGTTAAGGAGAACTGTCTCAAATGGGAGGACAAAATTGTCATTAAAAGAAGTCATAGATCCTCTCCTAAAAAAGATCCCAAATTGAAAATACCAAGGGATATTGTGTCAAAATCCCAAAATTATCAGCTCAAGAAAAAAATTCTGCAAGTGGACAGAAAGAAGCAATTCAAATACCAAGGAGGATAACACATGACCTGGCTTGCATCAATATTAAGGGACTGAAGGACCTGTAATATGATATTCTGGAGATCAAGAGAGCTTGGATTACAAGCAAGAATTCACTATCTATCAAACTAAAGCCTTTTCTTTCAAGAGAAAAATGGACATTTAATAAAATATGAGACTTATTTTTCCTGATAAAAAGACCAGAGTAAACAGGAAATTTGCTCTTCAAACAGGAGACCCAAGAAATACATGCAAAGGTAATGGGGAAAAGAAAAAAAAAACTGTTATCTAATAAGATTAAACTGGTTACATCCTCACCTAGGAGGAAGATTCACAAAACTCTTGAGAATTGTGGTTCTTTTAGAGGGAATATACTTAGGCAGAAGGAATGAATATTTATGATATGTCCATGACTTTTATGGGGAGGACAGTAAATAGATTGGAGGAAGGGGGAGATTTAATGAAGTAAATTACATCATATGAAGAGATGCAAAAGACCTATTGCAATAGTGGGGAAGAAAAGAGGAGGTGAGAATCACCTAAATCTTACTCTCATCTGATTTGGTTCAAAGAGGGATTAACACTCATACTCAGTTGAGTTTAGTAATTTATCTTAACTTTCAAGTATTAAGGGGGGAAATGGAGGGAAGGAGAGACTGACAGAAGGGAGGAAAGGAAGAAGGGTAAAAGTGAAAGGGGAAAGAAAAGTGAGAAGGGTCAGATAGAAAGGGATAAACATTGAAGGAGGCAGTATTCAGAAGCAAAATACTGGAGAGGAGGGGTAAGGTGTACAAAAAAGAAAAATACAAATGGGGAGATAGCATGAAGGGCAATAAAGAGTTAGCATTTATAATTTTGAATGTCAAGGGGATGAACTCTCCTATGAAATACAAGTGGATAGCACAGTGGATTAAAAGCCAGAATCCCACAATTTGTTGTTTATAAGAAACAGGCTTGAAGCAGAGAGATACATAAAGAGTAAAGATGAAAGACTGAACAGAATTCAGTATGCTTCAATTGAAGTGAAAAAAAAAAAAACAAGGGTAGCAATCCTTATCTCAGACAAAGCAGCTGCAAAAATAGATCTCATTAAAAGAGATAAGGAAATTATATCCTCCTAAAAGTTACTATAGACAATGATGTAATTTCAATATGAAATTTGAATGTACCAAAGAGTAGGGCATCCAAATCCTTAAAGGAGAAGCTAAATGAGTTACAGAAAGACAAAGGCAGCAAAACTCTACTTGTGAGGGACCTCAACCTCCCTCTCTCAGAATTAGATAAATCTAGCCATAAAATAAAGAAGAAGGAAGTTAAGGAGGTGAATAGAATGTTCGAAAACTTAGATATGATAGACCTCTGGAGAAAACTGAATGGGGATAGAAAGTAATATAATTTTTCTGCAGTGCATGACACCTACACAAAAATTGACTATGTATTAGGGCATAAAAACTCATAATCAAATGCAGAAAGGCAGAATTATTGAATGCAACCTTTTCAGACCATGATGCAGTAACAATCATATCCAATAAAGGACCATGGAGAGATAGACCTAAAAACTAATTGGAAACTAAATAACCCAATTTTAAAGAATAAGTAGTTCAAACAACAAAGCATAGAAAGATTTAGTGATTTCATCCAAGACAATAACAATGAGACAACATACCAAAGTTTATGGGATACAGACAAAGCAGTTATTAGGAGATGTATCTCTAAATGCTTACATGAAAAAAAAATAGAGAAAGAGGAGAACAAAGAAATCAACATGCAACTTAAAAGGTTAGAGGAAGAACAAATTAAAAATCCTCAATTAAAAAAACAAATTAGAAAATCTGACAATTAAAGGTGAAATTAATAAAATCAAAAGAAAGAAAACTATTAAACTAATAAATAAAACAAAGAATTGCTTTTATGAAAAACCATAAAATAACTAAACCTTTGGTTAACTTGATTTTTAAAAAAGAAAGAATAAAAACAAAATTACTAGTATCAAAAATGAAAAAGATGAATTCACCATCAGCAAAGCAGAAATTAAAGTAATAATTTGGAACTATTTTGTTCAACTACATGCAAATAAATTTGATAATCTAAGTGAAATGGATGAATATTTACAAAAAAAGAGGAAATTAAATACTTAAATATCCCAGAAAAAAAAGAAATTCAACAAACCATCAATTAACTCCCTAAGAAAAAATTCTCTAGGACCATATGGATTCACAAGTGAATTTTATCAAACCTTCAAGGAACAATTGATTCTAATTTTATATAAACTACTTGATGAAATAGGTGAAGATGGAACTCTGACTAATTCCTTCTATGACACTAATATGGTGCTGATATCTGAACCAGGTAGAGTCAAAACAGAGAAAGAAAATTATAGACTAATTTCCCTAATGAATATGGGCAAAAATTTTAAATAAAATATTAGCAAAGTGATTACAGCAAGTTTTCAGCAGGATAATACAGTAAGACCAAGTAGGATTTAAGTCAGGAATGCAGGATTTTTTTCAACATATTATAAAACCTGTCAGTATAATTGAATATATCATAATAAACCTAGCAGAAATCATATGGTTATCTCAATAGATGCTGAAAATACTTTTGACAAAAATACAACACCCATCCCTACTAAAAATACTATAGAGTATGACTAAGTGGATTGTTCCTTAAAATGATTAGCAATATCTATCTAACACCATCAGCAAGCATTATGTGCAATGAGGATAAACTAGAAGCACTGCCAATAAGACTGGGGAGAAATAAGTATGCCCATTATCACCAGTCTTATTCAATATCATATTAGAAATTTTAGCTTTAGCAGTAAGAGAAGAAAAACAATTGAAGGAATTAGAATTCATAATGAAGGAACAAGACTCTCACTCTTTTGGAAATGATAAGACAATATACCCAGAGAATGCTAGAAAATCATTTTAAGAAACTACTGGAAACAATTAGCAACTTTAGCAAAGTCATAAGATAGAACAGCAAGAGATAGAAAGAGAAACCTCATTTAAAATAACTAGCCAACATAAAACACTTGGGAGTCTACCTGCCAAGGCAGAATCAGAAACTTTAAGAAAAGAACTATAAAACACTTTTCACACAAATAAAATAAGATTTAAGTAACTGGGCAAATATAAATTGCTCATGGGTAGGCTGAACTAATATAATAAAAATGACTATTCTACCTAAATTAAATTATCCATACCAATCAAACTTTCAAAGAAATTATTTAGTCAGTAAGAAAAAAATAGTAACTAAATTTATATATAGAAGAGCAAAAGATCAAGAATATCAAAGGAATTAATGACAAAAATGCAAAAGAAGGAAGCCTAGTCATACCAGATATAAAATTATATTATAAAGTAACAATCATCAATACTGTCTGATACAGACTAAGAAATAGAGTAGTAAAATATTTATATAGTAGACCTAGATTGACCTTATTTACTAGCTCAATAACCATAGGAAAGTCTGACATGTCTGCCTCAGTCTCTTCATCCGTATAATAAAGATAATAATAGTATCTATTTTTCAGGGTTGTGAGAATAAGATGACATAATATTTGTAAAAATACTTGCAAATCTAAAAGTACTGATATCATTCTAGCTATTATTTACTAGTACTATTTATTGCTTATAATTTAATTAAACAGTTCATATTCTAAGATTACTTGCTTTATAGAAAAGATTTCATTGTTATAAAGAAACATAGCATGGGAGGAATAAAGAAGCATATTTAGAACCATTAAGATCTGTTTTCAAATCTAGCTTCTCATACATACTGGACTCTGTGACTGAAGAGAGAAAAGTCATTTGATCCAGAATTATAACACGCTACCACATTGGTTGATTTGGTTCTCTCATTCAGGGATTTGGTTTTAGAAATTCAATTTTTTAGTTCAATTCTCCCTTTCTCTCATGAAAACAACAGAAAACATGAACAGTAATGGATACTACTGATCATTTGCAAAGCTTTCAAAGTCCAACCTAATTTCTAGGATCTGAGATAGAAGCAATAAAAAAGGTAAGGGAGTGTCATAGTGATATGATGTTGAGAAATAATGTACCCTAAGAACATGACAGTAACTGTGAAGATCCAGTAAGAACACTAAAATATTGCTCAGTAGGACTCTGTTATTACCATTGATCAGGTTTGCATTCCAGTCAATGTGATGTAAATGTTCTATGAATCTGAAAAATTTAATCCAAAAAAGTACACCATAGACTTAAAGGTTGGTCCTACTCAGAACAGTTATCAACACAACAGAAGTTTGTCATCGAAGATCTCCTTTGTGTTCCATTACCAAAAGAAAAGGTACAGTAGAACACATTATAAATGCCAATATCTCACCTTCTGTAAATGGTTTGTTACAGATGATGCTGAGCACTACGGTAGCCAAACCTTGAGTATTCGACAATGGACACCTGTGCTCCATCACGGCAAAAATGAAAATAAACCTAAACAGTAATAGGCAAGGACTTAATAGTACTTCTTGTCAACAATATCTTTAACAAGCACAAGAAGTAACTTTATTCATAAATCTAGAATAAATGAATTAAAGAGAAAATTGAAATATTGCTTAAATATATAAAAGAAGTTTAAAATAATTAGGGTATAGAAAATCTCAATTTTATCCAAACTCTGGAAGTACTACCTAAAAACAAAATAGATGGGAAAACAAAGCAAAACTAAAAAGTAAAGTCACAAATAATTTTGAAAAGGAGATGAGTATATATATACTTAGAAGGGAATTTCAAAAAATCTTTTTGTGTTTACTGGCATGTATGCCAGCAAAAGACAAATTTCATGAAAAAAGCAATTCTGAAAATCATTATGGAGAAATCTATTCTCCTCTAATATTCAACAGACATTATAAAAATATTTCTAGAGTTGCAGGGGCAGCTAGGTGGTAGAGTGGATAGAGCATTGGCCTGGAATCAGGAAGATCTGAGTTCAAATCCAGAATCAGTCATTTAATACTTACTTAGCTGTGTGATCTTGGGCAAGTCATGTAACCCCAGTTCCTTGCAAGCCCCCCAAAAGAATTTCCAAAAACAATACTGTTATTGCTACTTTGCTTAGGACCACAGGAAGAAAGATAAAGTATTCTAGGACTATTCCTAGAGACAGATGTCAAATATAGTACTATCATAGTAGGGTAAAGAGCTGTGGAAAGCTATTGGAAGTTTATGTCAAAAGCTAGCTATTATGGGCAATAAAAAAGCAAACCCAATATTGCTCAATTTAAAACAGTGGAAAATAAACTGAAGAATGAGATCTGGAAGAGAAAAATATATCAGCAATTCTTGATGGCCTTAATCAGCAATTAGAATCAAAACCCAAGAGATTAAGACAGAAAATAAATAAAAGCAGGACCTATCCCTCCAAAATATAAGTCAATATTAATAAAAATTTATCTACAGAGATTTCAGAAGAGATGAAATTAGAGAAAAGGGAATCTCCAAAGAAAGATATTCTAGTCAATTATTTGGTCAAAGGAAGTATAACATGCAAAAAAGAACAAGTTGGATTAAATGTGAAGTAAAATGTTTATACACTATTGATATAATGAATAACACAAAGGTTATATCAAGGAAAATGAATGAAACATAAGCTTCCCTACAAAATAAACCTGTATGGGGATTTGGGGGGAGGGGAGGGTTCAGAAACTATTCACCATTTAATTCAAATGTTTCACAGTGGCATATATGTACGTAGCAAAGTACTTCTACTTTTTCTAACCAGAGCTCATCTTTTTCAATGAAAGATATCATATAGTTTAGTACCAAAGATGAGAATATTATTGATTTATTTAAATATAGGTCAATTATCTAATTATGTATCTTAAGTAAAACATTCACAGTTCATCTCACTTCAATAAATTAATAAACAAATACACAAAACCATTTTACAAGCTGAGTAGCAAAAGCAATGTGCCAAAACACCCAAGGGTAATAAAGAGCTACTGATCATCGGTTTAGTTTATTGAACAAGCCACCCCAAAATGCCAAAACATCTACACTGATATTTTTGATCATCACAAAGCTTTTGACTAAGTTTTGCATTCTTGACTCATACTCTTGTATTGTAAATATATAAAACTAATTAAACATAGAATTATGGAGAATTTGTTTATATAGGGAAAATTGTTCTCTATTTAAAATAAGCTACTGACATAATAATTACAATGTCCAAGAAATAATAATATAAGCCTCCTATTTTTCTGTCTGGCAAAAATATGGCCCAGCTTGAGATCCTTTAACAACACCCTTAAATAGAAAGGAGCATGGCTTTCAAGTAAAAGAGTCATAGATGTACATGAATGATGTTCTTAGATGGCTTAGAGGAAATGCTTACTAAATAGCTATGGTATCTATTGAATAATCTTTCCAATCACATCAAAATGTAACTTAGACATAAGTGAACAATTTCTAATGTGGGTCAAGGAAAAAATCAAAATTGAAACCTTTGAGTTTGAATCTGGGGGCCAAATTGAGTTAAAAGATAAAGGTGATACCTACAAATATCTTGATCTTCCCAGGCAAGATACTTCAAGGTGAAAGTTGAAGTTATATATGTTAAGAGTCTGTTTGACTTCCCTAAATGTGAAGAATATGAGAACATTTAACTCCCACCCAAGACCAGTTTCAATGAATATTTTTGACAATAAAATAGAAAACAAGAGCTCCAGAAGATATTCAGACAAAAATTTAAACATTAGCAATAAAACACAAGACCCCTAAACCCCAGCAGGTAAAACAAAATTACTACCAAAAAAGAGAAAACTAATATATATAAAAGTACCTAATAATGATGTTAAAACTTTAGAGAAATGTTTATATAAACAAATATACCTGATTTCATAAAGTAATAGCAGTCTGACAAGCTTTTTTCCTCACTATGAAACTTCTCAATTATAACCAAAGTTGTTCTAAATCCAGAAGGAGCCTCTGAAGTGACTAAGAAATAAGATTTGAATCAATAAAAAACAGCTGTTCCAAAGACAATATCCACATAAATGGAAGAAAAGAATAAACATTTATGTAGAACCTACTATTTGCTGGATTGAATTTTATAAACTTTATGTCATTTCATCCTCACAATAATATTTCAATTTTACAGTTGAGGAAACTGAGTCAGAAAGATTTAGTGACTTGCCCATAGTCTTAAGTGTTAAGTCTTCTTGATACCAACCAATGTTCTATCCACCATATACCTAGCAAAATGAAGTCGACTAGCAATGTCTACAAAGCAGTAACAAATGACTGAATCATGCAGAAATGTTTAAAGAAACAAAATGAGGTTAAAGATAGAGATTCAAGATAACATCACTGACCCCCAAAATTCAGAGAGGTGATCTTTAAAAAGCCTGAATTTATTAATTGTCAAAGAACAATTAACTCAGTGATAGAAACTGTTCAACTGTAGGGTGTGAAAATTTAGCATCTGTCAAATGCCTAGATATAATCAGATGGCTAGAATTTTACACCAGAAGTTCCCTGTAATTTATAAACTAAGAGATAACAAATTCCTATACTATAAATACAAAATATCCTTGAGAATTGCATCAGTAATCTGCATAGGAAATTGAGAATTATCACAGACATGCTTGTTGGCCATCACTGCTCAGACAAAACACTGATTCATAAAAAAAATTAAAAACATTTTGATATTATCATATCAAATTCTTATTATTTCCAAGGTAATGCAAAACTTTTAGAATGTAGAAGCTTAGTGAAAGAAATTAAAACAACGTGGCAATAGGATGAGCTACAAGTCCATACTTGTCTTCTTTTCTACTTTTTGGAGTTCTATTGAGGCAAGAAGATAATGGAATAACAATAGCAAGAGAAATATCTTGGTCTAAGAAGGGAACCAAAAGTATCTCCAATTGTGATATCCACACATAAGCAGTAAATAATATATTGATAAAGAGATGTCAGACAAGGTACTGGATCAAGTGAATATTTACTGAAATGGGGGCATTCATAATAGTATTTAGAAACTACATAAAACTTATTCTTAAGGATCCTAGAATAATTGAAAAGTGTTGGTTTTTAAAATAAAATGAAAAAAACTATTTAACATCACTGAAGATTGTTAAAAATTAGAAGTCATTCTATTGAATATCTGTAAAGATATGATTAAGTAGCCAGAGTTTTATACTAGAAGCTAACTACTTTTCATAAATTAATATGTAACATTCCCAAACTTAAAAATGAAAAACTCAAAATAACTATGAAAATTCAACAAATGAAATATACTAGTCCTAGAGCAGTATCATAGGTAAAACTATTACCCATAATTACCTCGACAGAATAATAACTCATAAGATTTTCAGAAGAATGCTTTACTGAACCTACTGAACACTAATTTCCAAATTAAAGCGATCTAATAGAAGAAATAAAAACCATGGGGAAACAGCAAAGTACCTGTTATTCCTATCATCCTATTTCTGACTAGAGCTGTCCTAATGATACTTTCAGTGAGTTTATGGGAGATGAACCTGCATCCCAATACAATTAGTCATGCTAATCCACCCCCTCAACTGTTTACCAAACATTTAATTTTAGAATCACGAATTGTCATAAAATTTATAAGAGCTCTATCAAACATCAAAATAAAAAAATTAAATTATAACAGCAATAGTTTATTAAATGAGACGTTACTATTAGTCAGTAAAATAGTCAATAAACATGTAAGTGATGTAAACATATAAACATGTACTGGTAACCTGCTAAATTCTGGAAATAATTGTGGTGGTCATCTAAATAGAGGTTTTATCTGAAGTCATGGATATTGATAAGATTACCAAAGATTTGCAGATGGAAGAAGACTGAGAAAAAGGCCACTAAATGTAGCAATTAGGAGACCTTTGTTGCTCTTGGAGAGGGTAAATTAAATAGAGTTGTACAGGTTAAAAAGTCTCACTGCACAAGGTTGAAGAATGAATTAGCAATAAGAAAGAGAAGTCTTCACTTGTTGAATATCATTTCTGTATGTCTGGTCATTAAAAAAGAGAAGATAGAAAAATAACTGAAAGGAGTAGCCCAGGGTAGGGCTAGAATTTTTCTGGTAGGGAAGTCATATGCATATTTGTATATAAAGGACAAAAGAATGGAAAATATTCATGGGGAAGTTTCATTTGGTGAAAGGAAAAATCAGGGCCACAGATAAAGCATAGTATTTGCCATTGAAGAAGGTCTTTTTTTTTTCTCTGAGACAAGAAGGAACTGAGGTCCAGGGAAGGACTATGCCTGCTGCCTGAGGATAACAGAAAACCTCAGAAGACTCATCACCAAGTTGATCAGAGGATGGTGATATTGTCGCTGTTATCTTGTTGTTGTTATTATTTTGGCTATGGAGATTATGGATCCATATTTCTGCAGGGATTGGGTTCAAGGTCAACAGCAGTAGTAACCACACTGACAAAAGCTGCAAATTCTGTAAGTATTGACATTAATGAAGTCAAGCAATAATCACCCTTCTACCTGATTTGAGAGTCAAAGAAACAGCCCTAGGTGTGGACATTTCCATCCCTGAAGTTATGAAGGTGAAGAGGGTAATGTGGTATATTTTCATCTCTTAGCTCATTTCCCCTTAGAAGCCCAGGCAGTGCCCCCACCACTCCTTTGTATGGTTTGAGCACTATGGACTCATCTTTATGACTGCAAGATTCCCCTGCATTATCCTGAGAGTGCAGTTCTTCATGGCTAGGCTGATAATTTATTTAGTTTTGCTAAGTGTTTCCTTCCAGAGAAGGGAAGAGGAGGGGTAGTGGAGGATGGGGAGAGAGAGTGTGGTGAAGAGGAAGAAGGGTCGCTGTCTCTGAAAAGCCGACTCATAAATGTTCAGGTACGTTCCCTTTTCTGTCGGCTAAGCAGCTTTCCCAGCCAAAAAAATAATCACACTGCAAGCATCAACCAGGTCTTGAGAGCAGACGTATTTTATCTCTCTTCAGTGACAGCACTGAGGAGCTAATGCCCCTGCATTTTTAGCTTGAATAGATTTTTTTTTGGTCCAATTCAGCTCTAGTCTGTTGCAGGTTCTTTGCAGCCTTGAATTAACAAAAGGAAACCTGAGGCTGGGTGGGTGAAGCCAGGGCCAGCTTCCAGATCCAACTATGGTGAGCCTCCTGATGGTCTGACTATTTCACCACAATGTGAGAAACTCCCTTTGGGATATTCTGTTTCCTAGTGAAACTAATCCTGGCAAGCAAAGCCCAATTTTCCACTCTGGGGAGCCAAGGTGAAGTAGTGAGCCTGGGAGACAACCACGTACAATAGCTGACTTCAGCATGCCACTTTGGACACTTCACAACACTAATTAACTGAAAGATATGTGGGTTCTACTCAGCCCTTAAATCTCAAGCTGACTTTTCCTTCATCTACCTCTGCTATGTCTGAGCCTTGAGATATGGGATTGTAAAGGGGTTTGCTAGATTTTTTTTAATATGATGATTTCAATACACTTTGGTTTCTGGTATAGGCGTATATGTTTGAGTTTATGCATTTAAAAAGATTCTTCTGAAAAGGGATCCACAGGCTTCATTAGGCTGCTAGAAGAATTTGTAATACATAAAAAGTTAAGAATTCCTTAAAGGGAGATTCAATCTAGATGGCTAATATTCTCCCCGGCTTACCTCCAAAGAGTAGAACAACCAAGTTCGCCTTTATTCCAACAAGGTCAACTGCTCACCTTACCTTCTGAGATCAGTAGCCTTGAAGGAAGGGAAGAAAGAGGGCAATGAGGTGACTCCCAGGATGAGAGAGGAGGGCTTGGGGCCCTCATTGAAGCATAAGACTGAGCTTGGCTCCCTGTTTCTGTGGATGAGTTTATGAGAGAAAAGGACAGAGAAAGAAAGACTGTAATAGAAGAGAGGTAGATGGTAGATGGAACATTTGTTAGATGCCTGGAAATCTGCGCCCAATGGGCACCACCTTTAGCATTTTATCAATATCTCGTTTCAGGACTAGAGGTTATTGAGGTAGACCAGAGCCTAGCAAATTTTCCAATTCTGAGGAAGATGAAACAGTGAAAAGTTGCATATTGCTTTCTCAATTCTAAAAATTTGTAGAGTTATGTCCAAAAGGTTTAAATTCTGTATGGTGCTATGTGAGCAATCAATACTTTCCTTTATTCTCCTTGAGACAAAAGATAGAACATTGATACTTGGATATCAGTTTCTTATCAACATATTTTCCAGGCAGGTAGGTCTTAGACCTTAGTTCATTCCCCTTCCTTCTCCCATACTTTCACCTTCTTTCTTTTCCTCCTTATTTCTTTACTTCCATCCCTTCCTTCTATACTTTCTCTCCTTATCCCAAAATAGCAGCCCACCAAACTTCTAAGTGATATACTATGAAGCAGCACAGAGGAAATTGCAAAGGAGTGGGGCTAAGGGCCAAGAAAGAAAGAATTTGTGCTAAAGGATAGAAATGTTAAGACTATTACAAGTTATAAAAATTGTGATAGTTCATCCTAGTCTACCTGTTGTCTGTAGTTTTCTCCTATCTGATGTATTTTTTTCTGGCCTTCACTTCAATTTTAACTCATTCCTTTACAATAAATTTGTTTGGCTGGGACTGTAATTTTCACACCTATGAAATCTGCTTCTTTAGCATTCTGACATATAGGATACAGTATAGGATACTGGGGCATAGGTCAGGACTTTCTTCCTATAACTACCCAACTTGGTCCCTTGGGAATAGCTTATACTTAGTTATGGCATAGAAAGAACCTAGAGACTCCCTTGCCCCCAAACTTCTAGTAAGAAAGGAATTTTTCTTCTCTTTCTGGGTCTTGGAGGTCTTTCTCATACCCTGATATTAAGGTTTACATATTCTCAGAACTTTGAAAATCTTTTATATTCTTATCTCACCCTCCATCTCTTTGGGGGTGGGGAGAGGGATCTACTAAAGCATATTCCACTAGCTCCATCTTTTTCATCAGTTCTACCTTAGAGAATACACCTATGCCAAGGAATCCCAGACCTCATGACAAGAGCCAATAGACCTCTCCTAGACCTTTATTTCTATTATCCTCAATGCATGCGTCTTCCTGGCAAAGTTGTTCTCTGGTCCTCAACTTGAATGCCTAAGGTCCATGACTCTCACTCCCCTCTATTGATAGAAGTAAATTGATAGATATCATAGAAAAAAGTTAATCAGAAATTTATTTCCTCTCTGAGTGGGTTCAACCACTTTCCTAACCTAGGGTGTGTCTTTGACAGGACAGGACCCTTTATCCCTGGATCCTGAGGATCCCAAAACCATCCTGAATTTATGGCATATGGCAAAATCACTTCCCCTCCAAATAATCAGAAAAGTGATTCATATATATATATATATATATATATATATATATATACATGTATATATATGTGTGTGTGTGTGTGCGCTATAATTTGAAAAATGATTTAAATATTTTATAAACAACTGACATCCTGATTATTGTATGCAACAGATGTTCTCTCTGTCTCAGTCTTTACATGGCTTAACCCTTGTGACTGAAATATATTTTAGAATATTTTATTTCTTTCAAAACTCTGCTTAAATGCCCTCTATTACAGAATGTTTTCTGATTTTCTCAGGTGACAGTGACTCTCATGCATAAACAATCTACCCTGTATTTATTTTTATATATTGATTAATGCATATGTTATTTCTTCTGATAGAATATAAACTCCTTAAGGGAAGAGACTTTACATTTTTGTCACTATACCCCTACCATTCAGCAAAGGACTTGGCAGATGGTTAAAAAATTATTATTTTTTGTTGTTTTTGCAAAGCAATCAGGTTAAGAGACTTTCCCGAGGTCACACAGCTAGGTAATTATTAAGCATCTGAAGTCAAATTTCAACTCAGGTCCTTCTAAGTACTAGGTTGATATTCTATCCACTTTGCCACCTAGCGCCTCCATGGTTAATAAATTATTGTTGATGAATTGATCTTAAACAATCATTTGGGGTCTCCGCTTTCTTTTGAAGAAGTGAGTTATATGAGCCTTCTAGGTCTAAAGTCACAAATCTAGCCAGTAATAAACAGAACAAGGACTAAAAGCCAAGTTTCTTGATTCCTAGCCCCCCAGCCTTTCTTACAGTATTCAACGCAGACAGCCTTGGGGGAAAGGTGAGAAGATCTCTCATAAATGATGGATTAGAAAGCTACTTGTTCCCATATTGTTATAAGCAGTAGAGGGCATCAAAACTTTTGGTTATGAAACCCTGGTCCCCTTAGCCCCATTCAGTCTGAACTTTCAAATCCAATCTGCTTTATCTAATGTTCAGTAAATCTTGCTCTGAAGGTTTCTGACCCCTTTGCTTTCATTCCAGAGATCCTAACCCTATCTACAAAGCCATGCTCTCTCTCTTCTTTTCTCTTGTTTTATACCATTGTATTCTTGAAGTATCACGTAAAGGTCAGAATTGATTTTGAAGTGGGAGGGAACTACATATTTAAAGTAAAATGTTTGGTTTTTGAATGAGTAACTGGAGAAGGGTTTGATGTTGTGCCTTTAAAATAAATAAATAAATGCTGCTGTCAGCAGATTACACCAAGACAAATTCTCTGTGTAATTAGGAATCCCCAAGGTAGTCATTATAATAAAAGAAATCTGCTTCACTGTATTCTTATATTAAATAGGAATAACAAGAACAAGTGAAAAGCAATAAGAATCAGTGCATCGCAATAGAATCATTGCTTGCTTTTGAAGGGTCCCAGTTGCTTCCAGAATAAGTGCTCTGCTTTTCTTCCCAAATACCTTTGGTCCACTCCTTTCCAAAGGTGTGTTTGCCCTTGCAATCAGTGTGCCTACACACCTAGCAAATATGCTCTATTTACTTTTAAGGATTACAGAATGTTCTGGCTTCAGAACTCAGAATAAAGCCAATAGGTATAAAGCTCAGGAAAAAAGGGTGTGTGGGCTCAGGGCTTCAGGTCAATACTAGCAAAAGTGAATGACCTTTCTAAGTGTCTTCCAGAAAAGCTCCCCCAAGACTGGAATAGGCCAAACACTTGCCAAAACCAAAGAAATTTCACAATGGTATATAAATTTTTTTTGAGAAATGAACTAAAAGAAGCTAGGTGAGGTAAACATCAAAATCAAATCAAATCAATTATATATCAACACACACACATACATACCCCTTGTTGTTAGATTGATAGTCATTCTTGTATTCATACTTTGAGTTCAGAAGTCCACTAACTTGTTAGTGTAAATCAAAATTTATATAGAACTAGAAGAAAAACAAGAAAAGAATATGACAAGAAAGTAAAAGTAACTTCAACCTCACATTTTTTGATGAAAATTTAGATATGAATAGGAGACATGACATAGATATCAATGACAATAATCTCATTTATATATTTAGTTGATAAATATCATGGATGCTATATCACAAACCATTACAAAGAGTCCCTAAAATGTCTAATAAACATGTTATTCATAACTGAAAAGAGTCAAATGATAGACAAGGGCATAAGAATAAAATGTAAGTTAATAGAGAGAAAGTTGTTGCAAGATTAAAAGCAATATTTCCTTATGAAAGAGAAGGAAGATAGTATCAGGTTTTTTTTAGGTTTTTTGCAAGGCAATGGGGTTAAGTGACTTGCCCAAGGCCACATAGCTAGGTAATTATTAAGTGTCTGAGACCAGATTTGAACCCAGGCACTCCTGACTCCAGGGCCAGTGCTTTATCCACTATGCCACCTAGCCACCCCAATAATATCAGTTTTAAAGAATTCTAGGTAAGTACAAAGACCCCAGACACTGGGATAAGAACTCATTATTTGAGGGTGAAAAAACTATTGGAAAAGCTCCAAAACAGTCTAGCAGAAAATAGGTATAAAACAAAACCTCACACCATATAACAATATAAGTTCCTAATAGGCCCGTGACTTAAACATAAAGATTGATACCATAAAACATTTGTAGAATAAAATAGAAAAAAACTTTAACAAAAACAAAGGATAGCCATATAAAATAGACAATGCTGATTACATAAAATTAAAAAAGCAATATACCTAAATTTGATAAGGCAAGTAGGAAAAAAAACTTCGTAGCAAGTTTCTCTGGCAAAGGTCTCATCATTACTTTAAACATAAGAATAAATGCCTTTCCCAATTTACATGAATGTATATGAACATTTAGTTTCAAAAAGAAATCCAGGTCATATTTTTCCCTAAAATAAGAGCTTCAAAACACTAACAATTTGAGAAATAGCAATTACTATAACTCTGAAGTTTTCCTTATACCCCTCAGATTGACAAGGCTGACAAAAAAAAGGAAAATAACAAATATTGGAAGAGCCTTAGGAAAACAGGCACATCAATCACTACTAGTAAAGTGTGAACTGGTACAGGCATTCTGTTAAGTTACTGGGAACTATGCTTAAAATGTACTAATACCCTTTTATCTAATGATACCATGACTAGGATGATACCCAAAGGAGATCAAAGAGAGGGGAAAGGGCATTCATAAACCCATGTAAACACAATATTTATAGTAGCTCTTTTCAAAGTAGCAAAAACTTAGAAACTACTGGAGAAAGGCTAAAGAAATTATAGTATATAAATGAAACAGAATAACTACTGTGCTGTAAGAAATGATGAAAATGTTGCTTTAAAGAATCCTGGGAAGACTTCAGTGAACAGATGCAGACTGAAATGAACTATGTGAGATCTAAGCTTCATCCTTTGTAATAAGTTCTCTGATTGGAATACAAATGGATTTAGAAGCTAAGAATAATGAGGCTAGGTAAAGCAGGCAAGAACTGGTAGACAATCAACCTGTGTTTATTAGGTTCTTCTTCCATAACAAAATCTCTAGTCCCTTAGTTTTTTTTTTTGCATTTTTCCCTAGCTCAGAATGTGCTATCTCTCTACAAAAGATCTTATTTATATAATATGTGTACAGAAATATTGAAATCCTTCTAGTAAAGAATACACAATATTAGTAACTTACATTTCTGTTGTGCTTTAAGGTTTTTAGAATATTTGCCCTGAAACAGCTCTGGTAATCACTTAGTTCAAGCATTATTCACACAGTCTAACCATTTTAATCACTTGCTCAATAAATTTTATTGGCTTATTGCCTCTAGGATCAAGTACAAACTCCCTTGGCATTTAAAGTCCTTTTAACCTGGCTCCAACCTATCCTTCTAGATTTATTGCATATTGCTCCCCATTTGTGCACACTACAATTCAGCCAAACTGATATCTTACTATTCTTCATGTAGGACATTCTAACTCTTATCATTGCCTTCATGGCTGTAGGACAATTCCTTTTCAATTCATAGAATAGCAGAAGTATGGAATCCGAGAGTTAAAAGGGACCTTACAGGCATCTAGTTATAGTTAAAATAATATCCAATAACCTAATCATTTAGCACACTGTATGGACCATAGTAGACACTTAAGCAATTCTTTGTTAACTGATTTAACTGTCCAGTGCTGCTACCTTTTAGTATCCCTATGTTCTTACAAAACCTATCTCAAGCAATCCACAAGCCCATTAGGGAGTCCTCAAGGGACCAGTGTCTCCCTGCTTAAATTATCTTTTATTTATTTAATAATTTTTATATATACTTATATGTTCCCTCTGGTAGAATAGAAGTTCTTTTAGGGAAGAGGCTATTTTATTTTCTCTGACACCAGGCACATATATGATGCTTGATAAATATTTGTTGCTAGATTGATTGAACTCTATTTGTACAGTAGAGAATTGATATTTAAAGAAATTAAATCACTTATCTAAGATTACCCATCTAAAATGTACCAGAATTGGGACACATGAACATGTAAATGTGAAGCATGCATGAATACACATACACATATATGTATCCTACAAATACATACACACATATAAATAAAATACAAGTTAGTTTGAAAAGGAGACCAGCAGCAATTAGAGCAGAGATATGGATTAAGAAAACTTTCATGCAGAAGATGATGCATAAGCTATATTTTAAGACAACAGGATACTATAAAGTGGAGGTAAGGAGAGGGTGCATTCATTATTTTTTTGCTTTTCAAACCTATTTATTAGTTATTGATTATCCTGTCATATAAAGTAAATCAGGATAGTGAGATTATATCACTATAGCTCTGGGATTCCTTTCCTGCATTTGCAATGTGATATTATGGTTTTTATTTTAAGTCTATAAATCAGGATTTTTAATAACAACAACAATAATGTATTAAAATATATTAAATTATATATAAATATACATATGTAAACATATTTCTCTAATAATAGTTAGCATTTATATAGCATTTTAAAGTTTGCAAATCACTTTTGGATAAGAGAAGAACATAGGCATTTATTTAAGTCCCACTATATTTCAGATACTATTTGAGCACTTTTATGAGGAAGAAGCTGAGATTGAGGGAGGCTAGGCATCTTACCCAAGTTCTCACAGGAAGCAAATGTCTAAAGTCTGATTTGAAAGCAAGTCTCCTCACTCCAGGTCAAACATTATCTCCACTGAAATATTTTACTTGGTTTCTTTTTTGTTGTTGTTTGCATGCTATACATTTATAAAAATTTAATGTATTTAGAGAGAAATCATATTCTTGAGTAGAAAATAAAATGTTAGAGATAGCAAAATTATGTAGTACATAAGACACTTAAAAAATGAAGGTAATAGTATTTGGTCTCTGTTTAAATTCCACAGTTCTTTCTTCGGATGGTATTCTCTATCACACATACCTTAAAATTGTCCCTGATTGTTGCACTGATGGAATGAGCAAATCCATTAAGGCTGATCATCACTTCCCTGTTGTTGTTAGGGTGCACAGTGTTCTTCTGATCTGCTCATCTCACTCAGCATCAGTTCATGCAAGTCTTTTCAGGATTCTCTGAAATGAGAGGTTGTATTCATGGGAAATGTCTAGTGCAAAAATCACTGAAAGTTGAAATTGGAATATTGAGAGAGGAACAAAAGGAAGAAAAGTTTGGCTAGATTGTATATTATAATAGAGTAATATTCAAAGAAGTGGGAAAGGTAGGTCAAAGTTAGGTTGTGTAGAGCTACATAAGCTAAATGGAAGAGTTAACAGTTTATAATAAGGTAATTGTAAGCCTAGAATTGGTTGACAAGGGGAGATATAAGGTCAAATCTGAGCTTAAGGAGAATTACCTTGGACACAAAGTGTAGAATGAACAAGACTTGTAAAATATTTGAAACAAAGAGAGCATTTAGAAAGTTATTGCATTGAGGGTCTGAGGTAAATTGATAACTAGGAGTGAAGAAAGGGATTTGATGCTAGACATGTTAGAAAAGTTGCAATGGCAAGATTTGGCAACTGATTGATAGGCAGGGTGAGAAAAAGTGAGGAATTGAGGTTAATGTCAAAATTATAACCTAAGACACTAGCAGTTTGGTAGCAACTTTGGCAGAAATAGGGAAGTTCAAAAGAGGGGAATGTTAAGTGGAAAAGTTAATGAATCTAATTTTGGACATGTTGAGTTCAAAATATTTCTAGTATATTATAGATAAAATGGAAATTAGTGATAAGGGACTGCAATTTGTAGGATGGAGATAAGAATTGAGGTGAATATGTAGATCTGATCTGAGGGTCCTTAAAGTAGAAATGAAAGATAAATCCTTGGAAACTGATATAGTTACTAAAATAGAATATAGAGGGAGAAGAAAATAGAGACCAGGAAAGAATCCTCAGGAAGACTAATTAAAAGGTTGTTATGTGGATATGAATCAACAGAGAAGAATAAGAACCAGTAAGATAGATCAATGGAGAACCAAGAGAGAATATTGTCATAAAAACAAGGAGATTAAAAAAATAAACAGGAGGAGAGGGTGGTCAACAGTCCCAGATGTAGTAGATAGTTCAAAGAAAGAAAAAGTCTAAGAAAAGATCGATCTATTTTGCAATTACGGGGTCATTGTAACTTTGGAGAAGGTAGTTTAAGCTGAGTTATAAGATTGAAAACCAGGTTGCAAATGACTACAAATTAAGAAAAGAGGAAGTGGAAGAACTAAGAAGAGATAATTTTTTTTTCAAGAAGTTTAACAGAAAAAGATAAAACATAGAAAGATAGTCTGAGGGGATGGTATGGTCTAGTGAAAGTTTTTTATAAAATAATTTTAAGGAAGATTTGGGGGTATCTGAAGGCAGTAGGAAAGGAATAAGTTGATAAAGACCAGCTGAAGGGGAGGGAGGGCATAATGGAGGATGCAATCTGCAGAAGAAGGGAGAGAATAGGATCGAGTGCATACTGACTTCGGTAAATAAACAAAAAAAAATTTTCTGTCAGTCTTGAGGGAAAAGAGGATGTCAAAGGGTTATGGATGAAGAGAATTGAGTAAGAAGGAAATCACATCAAGTGGCCTCAACTTTTTCAGTAAAATAAGAGGAAATTCAGTAGGAAAATATCAGCTGAACAGAATAAAGATAGTGAACAGACTGGGGGATTGAGGAGGGGAAATAAGGTTATAAATAGCTTATATAAGGAATTAACTAAGGAGGAATAAAATAACTGCTATTGCTGCAAAAGTTCAGTTTAGTTTGAGTAACGTGTATTTGTAGTCTACTCAGTCAGCAGGATTGTGATATTTGTTTCAACTCTTCAGAAAGTCACTGTAGTAGTAAGAGGAAGCCAATAATGAAAGTAATCAAGGGCCAAAGTCTGGCACAAAAGATCCATACAAGGACAAGGGGCAAGGAATTTAAGAGATATATATTAAGTTGCAATGTTAACTATTAGTTTGAGTTGGGGAGGGGGAAAACTAAGTCAGAGCAGGAAAGAAAACCTGGAAAAAGTACCAGGAAATGGAGGATTGTGGGTTTCAATGAGACAAAGAACAGGTGTCAGAAGAATGAAACATGGGTTACCTAATAAATATTTTTATTCTTGATGAATTGGTTATTCTTTGCATTTCACTATGTGGTCTTGTAAGACTGACCAATTCAGAAAGAAGTCATTAACTACATAGAAATGTCTTTTTCACCCAGGAAATAAGTATTTGTTATTTATCATGTTGGTGGAACTGGAAAGATATATACTTTCTTGGGTTCATTTCTGAAGTTTATACAAGTCAATCAGTCACTAGTCACCATATTGAACAGAACACCCACAGTAAGCCCTTTAAAGTAGATGGGCAACATAAAACACATCCCAGCTATCTAGGAGTTCACAGGCTCATAGAGATGATGAGAGAGACAAGTAGTCACTGATAATAAGGTGTAAATCAAGACTTGGGTCCACTGTTACAATGTCTAGGATTGGGGGCAGCTAGGTGGTATAGTGGATAAAGTACCAGCCCTGGAGTCAGAAGGACTTGAGCTCAAATCCAGCCTCAGATACTTAGCAATTACCTACCTATGTGACCTTGGGCAAGTCACTTAACCCTTAATTTTTGCAAGGTTATTTTGCCTTACAAAAATAAAAAAATATGTAAAATTTTCAATCAGAACTTTAGGAAGCCCAGATGCTTTTTGGCAATATGTATGATAGAGAAAGGTAAAGAGATCATTATCAGGAAAAAAATGAAAATACTAAGAAATGATTCTTATTTTTTATTTTTAATTTTTTTAGGTTTTTGCAAGGCAATGGGGTTAAGTGGTCTGCCCAAGGCCACACAGCTAGGTAATTATTAAGTGTCTGAGGCCGAATTTGAACTCAGGTACTCCTGACTCCAGATAGAGCCAATGCTCTATCTACTTCAACACCTAGCTGCCCCAAGGAAATGATTCTTCTTAATAAAGCACTTATAAGGTATCAGAGGTCATAGATTAAAAGACTATTTTAGTTGCAAGATCAACTTAATTGTAAAGACACATTGTTATTGAGTTGAATCTGACTGGAGGACTTGAAGGGTGTGGAACATTGCCAAATGAGGATATAAGAACTGTTACTATCTAACATAAGAACCAACTAACTCCCTTGCAAGAAGGTTTCTTCAATCCCCTTGGTTCTCTGTTTATCAAATGCAAGTCCCTCATTTTGCAGAAAAGAAATAAGGTCCTCAGAGATACCATATTTGCTAATAAATAGCCAAGTCAGTATTAGAACTTAGACTTTTTGATAATAAATCTAATATTCTTTCTACTAAACTATGCACCTAAACTAATTACTATGTACATTTTGTTTTTCAATGAACATTTTATTAAGCAATTTGGAAATGTTCTTTAATTTAAAACAATAAAAATATTATCTGAGTCCATGCTGTACCTATTTCAGGTTAAAAGGTTAGAGAGTTATCTTGAAGGGCATGAAAGATGACTCCATATTGCCACTTCCATACTTTAAATTTTTATTTTGAAATCCTAAAATAAATAGACACTTTAAACCCACATTAGTTGTCAGGCCTTGAGTTATGGGTGCTGTGGTAACATATACACCCTTTATCCCTGCCAAGTGTTGATACTCATAGGGTTGACTACTTTGACATATGATTTGGTATCTGGATTCTTGGTGCTTTCTCTCACTTGCCAGGCATTCAGAATTCTCTGTCACAACCCTTTGATTGTGTCAACCGAAACAACAAGGACAACAACAACAGGACCTCAGAGCAGTTCCCTTGGTTCCTGCCAGGAAGGAAGGCCTGATATGAATTGAGGTGGTACATGAGACACATGCTGTCTTGATTCCCCACCCCAGAAGAACAGGAGGGGTTTGCCAAGTTGGAATCTGCTAGCTTTTTTTTTTAATATTCAACAGAGACTTTGAAAATGTGAGGCGTCTTCCATAACGTCTGAAAGATTTATATATGGAGTAGGAAGCTCTTTTCAGTCCAAGTTTCCCAAATGCTTCCAATCTGGGTGGAAGAGATATTAAAATTCTTCATTGGGGAGCCCAGATCAAGAGATCATTAAATCATTCAGGGTGTTGACTATGTACATGTGTGGCATACACCCTGATTCCAGAACTAAACTAAATTGAATCAAATTTAGGTTATAGATTTGCCTCACTATTCAGGCTAGATTTTGCCAAATGAAAATTAAACAGATTTTGGAAATTGTAGTTGGAAGTTCATTAAATCAATTGTAGGCTATCTTCTTAGGATAGTTGGTCTTTCTCACCAAATAAATATATTGATGTAACCATGTGATATAGTTGATAGAATCTGGAGATGGAATCAGGGAGATCTGGGTACAAGTTTTTCTGTAGATAGTTACTGGCTATATGACTCCAGGGAAGTCTCAGTTTCCCCATCTGTAAAATAGGGATAATAATATCAACTATTTCATGGGGTTGAGCTGAAAACACTATGAACATTGATCTGAAACACTATGAACATTTTAAAGCACTATGTCAATGCTAGCTGTCGTAACCAAATAGCTCCTCCATGACTTGTACTTTTGTGTGTGCTAAGGGAGACACAAGAGAAATAGAGAGCTGCAGGGAATAGTCCACAGGATCCTACACAATCTTGTGTTGGACATAGGAGGACAGCATTATTGCATTCTTTGAGGATTGGGAGGACTAATATGTGAGAAGTTATTCAACTTTTTCTTCTTAAGCCCAAATCACAGATATAGGAGGAATGGGTATAAGATACAGAGAGATGGATTTATATTTCATGTAGAGAAAAGCTATCTAACAATTAGAGTTATCCAAAAGTGGAATGGGCTGCCTCAGGACATAGTGAGCTTTCATTTCCATGGAGGTCTGTCAGCAAAGACTGGATGACCCTTTGTCAGGAATGCAGGACAGAAAATTGGAATATTTTGGAGATTTTGTGATTCTATTGTGGAATAGGATAAAGCAGAACGTAATCATTTGTACAGTATAGAAATGAAAAAAGGAACAAAAGAAGGAAGGAAGGAAGGGAAGGAGAGAGGAACATTTATTAATCATTTAACTCTGTGCTAAGCACTTTATAACTATCTCATTTAATTCTCACAACAGCTCCAGGAGGAAGGTATTGTTTTGATCCCCTTTTACACCTTTGGAAACTGAAGCAGACAAGACTGAATGATTTCTCAAAAGTCACACAAATAGAGCAAAGGGTTTGAGGTTGGATTTGAACCCGTCTTCCTAACTCCAGACTCAGTGCTCTAACCACTGTACAATTCAGCTTAAAGGATGGACAAGATTGAGTTAGAAAGAAACAAAAGGAAAGGAAATTTCAAAGGCAGTATTAACAAGTCAGTAGAAGTAGGGATGATGTGCCCACATATCTGGAGTCTGCTCTCAGACTATTTCTAGGAAGGTGTGGCAAAATCCATTATATTATGTTCAAACTGTCACCAATTCCCACCTTCTCTACCTGAGTGTGCCAATTTCCAATTTGTCAGTTCTGATATCTGGGATTTGCTTCTCTAGCATGCTTAAAGAAAATACATTTTTTCCCCAGGCTCATGCAGAAATATTGCTGACTGTCTGAAAATCATCTGTGGCTGGAATATAGGAACACTTTACCTGAAGCACAACTTATACATTCATTCTCACCCATTACATTCATCCATTTTTACCATTATTTGCACAGGGTAAGCTCATGTAAATCAAGAAACCACTCCTGCATTCCCCTCCACCACTACTCCTTCAAGGTCTCAAGTAAGGCCAGTTATGCATTTTTGCTGGTCTTTAAGGCAAATACTGGCTCTAGAATTTTTGGACTGGGCAAGAAGAAAAGGTCATTAAGCCATAGGACAAAGTGTACTTGTCCTCTGGGGTTCATTGTACCCCATCAAGATGCTACCCTTCTTTATCAGAGACCCTGTTTTGCAGGTTTAGACTGCCCTTTACCAGATTGCATCAGGTACCCTCTTAGACCATTCTTTTCTCTCTCTATGACTTAAAGCAATGAATATGGACTTGTAGCTAATAAGCCTGGGTTTAAAACCCAGCTATGGCAATTTATTGGTCATATGAACTTGGACAAATGACTTTATTTCTTTAAACCTCAGTTTTCTCATATCTAAAGTGGGGCTAATTATAATTACACTATATTTATGGGGCTGTTGTGGGTATTGAATGATAATATATGTGTAACATACATATAATGCATATATTTCTATTATACATATATTTACATACAACTGTAAGTTACATATAACATCTATTTACAAATAACTAACTCTGTTTGAGAAAGCACAGTGGATAGAGTGCCAAACTTTGATTCCTTTTCATGAATTCAAAGCTGGACTCAGTTACTTACTTTATGATCCTGGACCAGACATTTCATCCTTTTTGCCTCAGTTCCCTCATCTGTAAAATGAACTTGAAGAAGGGAATGGCAAACCACTCCTATATCTTTGCCAAGAAAACCTCAAATAAGATCACAAAGAGTCATACATCTTCCAATGTATGGTGGCACCCTCTTTCCAAAAGACAATCTTAGAGACTTGCCTGTAGCTTAGAGATGATATTTGTCCAAGGTCCCACAGACATTATGAGTCAAAAATGTCCTGGATGTCAGTTTTACCTGGTTCTAAGGTTGCTTCTCTATTAACTTCACCTATATATCATAAATGTAATCCATTATTATTTCTTCAACCTTTTTTATCCAACATCTTTTTAGGGAAACAGAATTATTAAATGGCAACAACAAAAAGGAAACTAACACTCCATCCATACCCCACCCCCCCAAACCCCTTTTTAAAGAAGTCACTCTAAAAGGCCCTGAGTTATTCCACATCCATCTTATTTAAGAGCTCTAGCATGGGGGCAATGAGTAATTCCTCTTTTAAATGGGGCTATCAAAAGGCATCCAGATAATCAAAGAATCTGATCTCTCATCATCACCTGGTATTTGACTCTGCTAAATCACAGGGTCAAGTCCTTGAGGTGCCTTGGTTGGCTTCAGGACTTCCAGACAGGTCTCTGGTAGAATCAGGCCCCACTCGTGGACTGGGTCGATCTTGATCTCTCTCTCTCTCTCTCTCTCTCTCTCTCTCTCTCTCTCTCTCTCTCTCTCTCTCTCTCTCAGCTGTTTTCCTTTGCAGCAGGGGTCACTATATACCAGCAGAGAAGCCACAGCAGAAACAGAACTAAGGACTAGGGATGCTAGCTGCTGAGCACCTGCCTGGTCAGCTTTCTCTGTATCTGGCATTGTGTGAACTCTCTTACCAAACTCTGCCCTCCTCTTATTCCCTTCACATTCCCCAACCCCAATTTCTCACCCCCCATTTTACAAAGTAACACTTGCAATGGAAATTAGATGACAACCCCAGCAAGTAAGATGTCAAGAGAAGTGGCAGGTCTCCCTGACTGAGGGAGTCTTCAAGAAAGAAAAACCTCTATTACTGGCTAACTTTGAGCTTCAAAGGCCTGAGAAGGAAAGGAATCAGCCAATGGGTAATGAAATTCAACAGCAGCACCAAGCAGTAGTTGGTTGGGGGCCTATTCCTGGGATTTCTTGATCTGCTCTTATATGTCCCATCATATCCTACCCTATTCTATTGCTGAAGGAAAATCCAGTATTCTGTTTTGATTGACTGTTATAGTAGTTATAGTATCCTACCTGGAGTTATAGTTTCATAGACTCATAGACTTTTAGAAGTCACCTGAAAAGTTATCTAGCCCCAACTCCTCATTTAACAGATGAGGAAACTAAGACCAAGGGAGGGAATGTAACACCTAGTATAAAGATCCTTAATAAAAATAAGGGGAGGGGAATAAGAAATCATCTTGGGATAAAGTAAAGGGTGTAGGTCCTTGAGGGAATGATTCCATTGATATGATGCTTTTGGTACCCTCTAATTTTCAAGGCAAAATTCTGGTTTTTCTGTCCTATATACAGTTTTAGATGCTATACTTCTAGGACTTATCGAACCACTCTATCATTTAACTATCATTTATTAAGCTTCTGCTAGGAATAAGGTACCATGTTGGACATTAGAGTCACAAAAATGGAAATTTGCTGTTATTGAAGAGAAGGGGTAGATTGAGAACAGTATATGCATGTACAGAATAAATACTAATTAAATTTGAGGCAGGAAAATACAAAGTAATTGGTAGTCAGAAGTGGGAGTGGAGGCAGACATGAGGGAAAAATCAGGAAAGCTGATGTGGTCCTTGGACAAAGTTTCAGAAAAAGTGAATGATTTTCTTTGGCAAAGGCAAAGGGAGAGTACAAGTGACAACAAAGATCCTTTCTGGCTCTTCTAGATTTCCTTGGGTTTGCCTTATAGTCATCACGTATCTGAGAGCAGTTTCCATCTCTCTGGGTTCTCCCTTCATTTACCCATCCATGTAATGGCTGTAGTCATATTTGCCATCCCTTCAGTCAGTAGGGAGCTTAATGGTCCTCTGCCAAAAGGCATTAGAATAACCAACTGACACTTGTAATTACCAAAGACACTGAACAGATGAAGGGCTCATGGGAAGGTTAAGAGATCCAAGAGAGGCCTTAGCTTGACCAGGTGCTCAGCTGTGGGAAACTAGGCAAGGCAAAACTCTTCCACCTCAATCCAATGTAAAATATTCTAATTCTGTCCTCTTTTCTTCTGATGTATACAATAGAACAGAGGAGGAGGAGGAGGGCAGGAAGAAAAAAGGGGGCAGGAATAGGGGGTGGGACAGAAACAAAACACTTAGGCTTTTAATGGATGCTCATTTGGGTAAAGTACCCCAGTGGTCCCCATGGGTCCAGAGAATTAAACGCTGTCATTTAGGGATGAAAGCAAAGCCGTCCAGTTTGCAGACACCTGTCATAATTAAACTAATGGCTCTGAAAATGTGCCTTGATATTAAATCTATCTTCCACTAAGGAGAAGAGCTGATTAAAACCGCTGTTTGACAGTTAATGATGAACCTCTTTCTCACTGAGCTCTATAACTGGAGTAGACTGGTTCAGTCCATCCTCCCCCTCCTTATTGCTGCCACTGACCCATTCCTTCCTTTTCTTTCCCTCTGGGCCACCTACTATCACACTGACTCCTATATCTATTCTGTCTTCCCTCTTCACTCTGATTTCTCTTCTCTATCCTTTTCTGTCTCTGTCTCTAACTATCCTTCATATTTCCAATAGTCTTAGTCATTAGGAATGGGGGTGAGGTTACTTTTAACATCTTCAATTAAGCACAAAGCTGTCAGCATTAAGTTCCTATCAAGACAGAGCACAGGTAAAACCAGCAAACATTCCATGTCAGACATGGTATAAAAGGGGTCACACACAACCTGTGGCCCTTAGATCATGAAGACTGAATTTCACAAGATATGGTCATTTAGACTGTCTTGCAACCAGTCAAATTTCAAATGATCTCATATGTAACCAGATGCAAACTACTTTCAATCCAAATTTGATTTTAACCCAAGAATCAGATAGATTGTGCTTCAAACAATTTACAATTAAGATGTCAAAAGACACTGAAGTAGCCACTGGGAATTTGGGGATTTTCATCAAGATATAATCTCTTTCAGAAATGGCTGGATTTTAGTAGTTGGAGGCTAAATTTCTCTTATTTTGCTTATTTATTATCTCCGATGTTGTTGACTTATTCCATACAGCTCCTATTCCACTGAATGATTTCCTAATGTACAGAATCATATGTCTAGAAACCTGAAAAAACCAATGACTGATGAAGATGTCTATGGTCTAACCATTCTGCTTGCTACCTCTGACAGCACTTGATTTGAAGTCAGAAGAACTGGGATCAGATCCCAATTCTGCTACTCATTACCTGAATGGCCATGAGAAAGTCACTTTCCCTCTATGTGCCTCAATTTCCTCCTCTAAAAGATTAGGGAGCTGAACTAGATGACTTTTAAGTCCCCTTCTATCTCCAAGCCTATGACCATGAACACACTAAGGGGATTAGCACAAACCTTGTTACTATCTCAATGGTCCACCAACCTTTAACATCATGGATGGAACTCAACAATGTTAACTTGGAATGACACTTAGGAGGTTCGTCTGTTTACCTCTCACACACATCTTCCCATCAGAACCACAACAAACAATACTGATGCCCAAGGCTATTCAGTTGAAGTTATCCCAGGAGAGGCAAAGTCAGTGCTGGGAAAACCAGTGAAGGGCAGTCAAAGATGGCAATCATTTATAATGTGACCACTGGGGAAGCAGCTTGCCACCTGATAACATTTTTAATTATTTCTAAGTAGAGGATAGTCTCAATCGTTTCTCAACAGCAGAAGCAATCCAAATGCTGTTGATGCCCTCAAACTCTGGACTCCCTAGAGAAAAAATCATCTGCCAACCTGCTACCCAGTACCATATACTTTCAATTTCATTTGACCAGATAACTGAGAAACCAATGGCAGTCAGCTCTGTGATGAGTGTTCTGAAGCAAACGAAGCACTTTCCCTTCAGTTTACATTGAGTCCACCAATTCACTGCAATAAAATTAAACCTGAGGCCAAGAATGCTGAATGGGGCTTTATGCATTTCACCTGACCCACAGAGCTCTGGTTTTCCCTGGCCTTTTGCCTCTTGCTTTTGCCATATTCATAGCACATGGTGCCTTCTTGGGCTACTCAACCTGACTATTTCAGTTGTGAGTTACGATTCCAGTCAAATGACTTGCATTTTTCACCCCTCAAAGTCACAATCTCAGCATTTATTCCTTTTCCTCCTTCTTTCCATCTCCTTTTAGCTCCTCTCCCCTCCCCCAACTAATAGTTATCTTCCTGACAAATCCATAGAGTAGCCATTTAGTTTCCTATTCCCCTCCTGACTTTAAGATTTACTATGAATTTTAAAACTTAGTTGTACCCCCTCCTTTGATAAGGGATGAAGGTCTACACCGGTTTTTAGATGAGTTACCTTCTAGGCCCTAGAAACTCTTATCAATTCTCCCATGAAGAAGGACCCCACATTCTGCACAGAATTGAAGTCTATCATGTTCCTCAGACAAAGCTTTTCCTCTCTTCTCTCACCAGTGATTAACTAGGGATTTTCTGTGACAGTTCTAAAAGTAGAGATGCCACCTATCTGGAATCTGATAGTTTGAGATTATAAGGTTCCTGCTCACTGTCTTTGGAGATCTCAGAAGCAGAAATTCTAAGAGAAGGAAGGGACCTAATAAACAACCTATTAGGCCTAAACTGTATGTAAATAGACTACAATATCCCTGGAAGCGATCATCCAGCTTCTATTCAAAGACCTTTAGAGAAAGAAATTTCACTAATTCTCTCTTCTCTCTCTCTTCCTCATTCATTCTTTCTCTCATTCTCTCATTCTTTTCTCTTTTTGTCATTCTCTCACTCTCAATTTCTCTTTCTCTGTCTCCCCCTATGCCCCATCCACCCACCAATTCCAATGTCTTGCCAAATTGTAGTATATTCTACCTTTATAAGATCTTTGCTCTGACATTGCCACCACCTTGATTCAGGCCCTCATCATTTCATTCCTGGACTAGTTTAATAGCCTTCTGTTTGGTAAACCTGCCATAAGTCTCACTGCTTTAGTCCATCCTCTTTTCAGCTGTCAAACTGAACATCCTAAAATACAAGTCTGCCCATGTCACCCCCAAATAAAAAATTCCAATTGTTCCTTATTATTTCTAGGTTCAAATATAAATTCCTGTCTTTGACTTTTCAAGCCCTTCCTAATTTATCCCTTTGCAACCTTCGGAGTTTTCTTATAGTTTATTCCTTTCCACAAACCTTACAATCCAGGAATGTTGACATCCTTGCTATTTCTCACATAAGACTATCTTCTGCATCTTTTCATTGGTTGTCCCTCATGCCTAGAATGTTTTTCCTCCTCACCTCTACCTTCTTGATTGCCTGTATTACTTCATGCCTCAGCAAAAAAAAGCAAAAAGCCTCTCTTCTCTTTAATGTTCATGCCTTCCCTCTAAACTCAGTTCCAATTTACCCTACATATGTCTTGCATATTTGTAATTGTCTTCTGCATTATAATATAAGCTCTGAGAGAGCAGGGACTGTTTTCACCATTTTTTTTTGTATCCCCCAAATTTAGCACATTAAGTGACTACTTAATAAATTTTTGTTGACTTGACTTACTAAACTCTCAAGGTCATCCATTCTCTTTTTGGGCAACTCAACTGTTGGGAAATTTCTTTTTGAAATCTTTGACTTTCTGACATTGCTGGTAGCTCTGCCACTGGGAGCTAAACAGAACAAATCTAATCTCTTCCTTACCTGGAAGTTCTTCAGACAACTATCATGTCCTCCTCAAACCTTCTTATCTTCAGGAGAAATATTTCCATTTCCTTAAAACAATCCTCATAGGGCATTGTTTCCAGACTCTTCATCAACTTGGTCACCCTCCCCTGGTTGCATTCTAACTTCTCAAGGTCCTTCCTAAAACATAGTGATTATAACTGAACACAGTCCCACTGACTTGCACCCTAGTCAGCCCACATCTGATGGATTATCTCTCTTTCTTTGAATTCTAAGAAAATCAGATAAGAAGAAAAGAGGCTTACAACTTCAGCAGGAGGGAATTCAATTAGATACAAAGTGCTTCCTGACTATAAAGGTGATCAGACATTAGGAACAGGATAAGTAAAGAAGTCACTTAAAGGAAACTTTATCCTATGAAATCTTTTCCTAACCGCAAAGAGGATAGATTTGCTAGGAATATCTTCAGGGGTTATATGCCCACAGCCAGGAGGCTGGAACAGATGATCCAGAAGGTCCTTTCAGCTATTGTGATTCCATTTTAAAATATGGAGCACTGTAGTGAAGCCTAATTTTGCCAATACATCATAAAATCATGGATTTAGAACTTGAAGAGAATCTAAGAGGCTATCAAATTCACACACACACACACACACACATATACACTTTTTCAGGTGAGGAAACTGAGTCACAGAGAACTGATGTGACTTATATTAGTAAGTATATTAGGCAGGATTTGAACTCAATTCTTCTTATTCTAAGTTCAGTATCTTTTCTATAGTACTACCCATTTGCCATGGAAAGAGCATAGTATTTTATAAAATACCAAAATCTCCAAGATGGAAGTAAGTCTTTTCCTCTCAGATACAAACTACTTTCAATTCAGTGGCTCATAGATTCAAAGCTGAAAGGAACCTTGGTGTTAACAAACTCAACCCCTGCATTTTTATAAATGGTGAACTAAGGCCAAGATGTGTTAAATGATTTTTCCAAGATCATACAAAGAATGAGATCTGAAATCAGAGTCTCTGACAAATCTAGTTGTTTCCCCTGACAAAATTTAAGCTCCTTAAGGGTAGAGATTGTTTAATTTTTATGCTAAATTACTGGGATTTAACACAGTGTTTGGAAAATAGTTGGCACTTAAATGTTTGTCCATCTACAGGCAGACTTTCCTTATGTATAGCCTTTTCTACAATTCCCTCTCTGCAATACTCACCTTCCTGAGTTTAAATAGACACTAGCTATGTGAGCCTGGGCAAGTCATTCAACTCTATCTCAGTTTCCTCATCTGCAAAATGAGCTGGAGGAGAAAATGGAAATCAATTCCATTATCTTTGTCAAAATGGGATCATGAAGAGTAGGACATCCTTGAGAAATTAACAAAAAGCAACAAAATGCACAAATAAATTTAAACTGTGTACATAGGAATTGTTCCCAAAAGAAAAGACACTAGAAGAGACTTCTTACAGACAAGGAAGTTTTAGATAAGACTGGAAGAAAACTAGGGAAGGCAGGAGGCAGCTACATTACAACTTTGATAACTTCCTATCTTGTATACAATTTCATCATTTTCATAACATTTTCTTTATAATAATAATGTTTGTCCTTCATTTTCAAAGAAGACCATGACATCAGGGAGTTGATGCTATGGTAAGCATGTGAATCATATTTGAGTGAGGGAGTACTGTGCTATATCACTGGCCTCACTTTCTCCTCCAGAATCATCAGGGTCCAGTGACCAGATATGAATCAGGATGACCAAGATGACCCTGAAAGCAAGGCAATTAGGGTTAAGTGACTTGCCCAAGGTTAGTAAATGACAAGTTAGTAACTAACAGTAAATGACAAGTGACTGAGACAAGATTCAAATTCCCATCCCCTTGAATTCAAGATCAAGTGCTCTAACCACTGCACCACTTAACAACCTGTTTTCTTCATAGTAACTTATTAGGCCCTCTACATTATATTGTTAAGACAGAATCTATTATTTCCTTTCATGCAAGTTGAGGTTCTTAGATATTTTTAAGGGTGTAACTTGGGCTCTTTTGGCCACTTCTTTCCTCCTTTTTTCTTCCATGAAGTTTTATAATGAACTGGTATAACTGATTAAAGTTAATGGTTGTTAGGCATGAAAGAATGGGAAGAAATAATGGTTATATTAGAGGCAGAAAATACCTAGGTTCACATCCTGCCTCTGAGGCATACTATCAGTGTGACCCTGGACAAATAAATTACTTAATTTCTGAGTGTCTCAGGAAATTCTCTAAGAATATAAATTTCAGGGATGGTACTGATATTCCTGGAAAGGAAAAGGGAGAAGGGAGAGGAGGAGAAGGGTGTGTGTGTGTGTGTGTGTGTGTGTGTGTGTGTGTGTGTGTGTGTGAGAGAGAGAGAGAGAGAGAGAGAGAGAGAGAGCAGAGTCAAAGAGACACAGAGAGAGAGTGATAGATGCAAACCGTTGGTTGTGGCTTTGCTCATCATCCACCCTGAGACCACTCTCTATCCTCCAGTTATTGTCCGGGCTCACGAGGACATCTCCTGGCTGTCACATTCTAAGAATGTCTCCAGTGGAGTGATCCCAAATGAAGAAGTCCACTCTCCACTGACCCAGAGTTGAGGTTTCTGTCTGACTCCATTGCCTCCAGAGGCCAATCCTTGATGTTTTCAAGTGACAAAGGATCAAACAGTTCCGTCTGTCTGATCAAAGTGGGGCCTTAATTGCAGGAGAGCAATGATGCCATGCCACGGATGCCGGGCAGCCTCCCTGTCTCTCACTATCATTAGCTTTCTTACCAGGCTCTGAAGCCTTCCCCTGCCACAACAGTAATTACCAAGAGATTAGGCAGGCATTAAGCACTCCTTAATTTGACACATTGCAATGATCTCCATTCAGCCTTTCTGCTCGAATAACTCTCAACAAATATTTCGGAGGCTACCAAAATAAACAGAGGCGCTGTGTTTGCACAGCTGAGGCCCTCTTCCTGCTTCTATAAATGCCATCCATTCCAGGTAGAGTTTGGGAGGGAGGTGGGTAGGCCAGGGTGGGGTGTTGGCATGGTATTGTGGGCAGAGGCTCAGAGAAAGGAGGGTCTCTCTGCCTTTATGAAAATCCAAACCCATCCAAGGAAAATAAATAAATAAGAGAATAACATACAGTTTGTAGTCTGATGGAAATTTAATAGGGCCCATTTTTTTTCAAAAGCAGTTATACAAGAACCTAGTAAAGAGATATCAGTATTTATGCAAGAATCACCCACATTAGGAAAAATAAAAATTACAGTGGAAGGAGTTTGTGTATGTGTGTATGTGTGTGTATGTATGTGTGTGTGTGTATGTGCATGTGCTTTGGTGGGTTATTAGCTCAGACATTATTCATTAAGTAATGTAATGGGGAAACCGCTGTTAATTCGGCAATAAATCCCACTGGGCCCCATCACTTGCAAGATAGGATCATTTGGTAATTACAGTGCATTAGAAGTTCAATATTCCTTTTCATGCATTTGTTTCTTCCCTTCCCCCTTCATTCCCACCCACCCCCTCACCAAGTAAGCTGAATTAGTGGTAGCTGGTGAGGGATGGTGAAATGGCATGCTGGAATGGAGACCATTACCCTCGGCAGCCCTTGCAACTATGCTGACTGCTGACAAATGGCCCTAGTATTAGATTGTGATGGGGGAGGGGGAGGGGGTTGGGGGGAGTGTGCGGGTGTATAAAGAAAAAGAAAGAGAGAGAGAAAGCTTTGCCTTCCCAGTACAAGTGGGGAGATGTTTGAGGCAAAGGGATCTGATCTTAACAGCATAGTTAGAAATGGATACTGAATAAAGACTACAAGGAAGGGTCTTGCTTTACAAAGACTTTAGTCCAGAAACAAAGTCCAAGCACCAAATATAAGTAGATCTAAGTTGTTTCCCATTTTTATTTTTGTTTTTCATTATGATATTGGGGAGAATTTGTACTGGACAGACCAGTACCAGACCAAAATGTAATTTTGAACATAGATCTCTCACAGTTAAAAATCTCAATAGTCCTCATATAAGGTGGACACATACCTAAGGCAACAGACTTGCTGCTATCTGCCAACAGAATCTGATACTTGGTATTAGAACTCTCTGGGAAGAAGGTCATTCCTACCCTCCCAAATGAAACTCTTGACTTACACAAAGTTAATCCTATATAAGCAAGGGGACAGTTGCCTAAGCAAATGGAATAAGCCCTGTCTGTCTTACAACCTTTAGTTCTGGATGATATCAAAAGCTTATTTGCAGTTAATCATAAGAGGTGGTTGGATGGTGACAGAGGTGTTCATTTACAATAATAACTATCTTGGCAGCTACACATGCCTTTCTCACCAAATTCTTCTCATCTGAGAATTAGAGACTATGTTAGCTACAGTGCAGAGCAGAATGAATTGTCACCATTCCCTAATCGGAAGCATTAAAGTTTCAAACACTCTTTAAATTCAATAATGTTATAACTCATCAGTGACTGACAATTTGAGGTAATGACTAGGAGAATTGGATAATGATGTCTATGCAATATTTTTCTAAGACCCCATTAGCTAGAAAAGGTCAGCCTAAGGCATGTATGCTACTGTTTTTCATTGAATTGCATCTTGATACCTCTTTGAGAAGCAGCTAAAGATTTGATTTGACCTTGGCTAGGAGGCAGGACAGAGTTGGAATAAAAGATACCAAAAAGGCCTGAATTCTAATAGGGTCACCCAAACTTTTTAAACTAGGTGGCATAGTGGACAGAACAATTAGGAAGACTCATTTTTCTGAGTTTAAATCTGGTCTCAGATATTTTCCTGACTGTAACTCTGGGTGTCACTTAACCTTGTTTACCTCAATTTCTTCATCAGTAAAATGAGCCAGAGAAGAAAATGGGAAAACACTCCAATATCTTTAGCAAGAAAACCTCAAATGGGAGACAAAGAGTTGTACATGACTGAAATGTTATAACAATGAAATGAAATAACAATCATGCTTTGAAATGGCATTAATCTATAAGTTAAGACACCAGGATTCAGATTCTGGTTCTTATACTTTCCAGCCTCAATGACTTTAAACTAGATAGTATATCTCTCTGGATTTCAGTTTCCATATATGTAAGATGAGGATAAAAACATAAATTACAAGTTTCACAGAATCTATGAGAAAAGACTAAAGGACTATAGAAATTCAAGTAATCATTGTTTTTTGAAACTTATTAGTCACCTAGTAGGGGGCTTCTATAGAATAGATTCCTACTTAAGATCAGTGTTTGGGTTAGAGGACTAGGAAGATCCCCACCCACCTGTCCTCCTGGCCTCACCAGTACCAACTTCTGAAATCCTCAGCCCAGATCCTTAAATAGCAATGACATCTATCAGGATCCTTAACAAATGCATCTTCTCTGAGTGCTAAGTAAACTGCCTCCACTTACAGAGTCAATACCAAAGTAGTGCCTCCCTTGCTTCTCAAACAACCTTAACAGATGGCAATTGGCTGCCATCTCTGACTCCTGTGCACAGTGAGAGCTGTCAATGAGCATGTCAATAAGAAACCGGGGGCTATTGATCAGCATAGGCATTTAGGGGTCACTAGTCAATAAGAACCCTTGCCAGGAGATGTAGAAAATGATAGCTTTCAGATAAAGGCAGTGCCGTGAGGCTCCCAAAGGGGGAATAATATAGCTCAATTTCTCCTGTCCTGCCACTTGTCAATTTTTGGTTTTTCTCAGGTGGGGGAAAAGAGAGAGAGAGAGAGAGAGAGAGAGAGAGAGAGAGAGAGAGAGAGAGAGAGAGAGAGAGAGAGAGAGAGAGAGAGAGAGAAATTCAAGGGTAATGAAAAGAGACAGAGAGACAGAGAGACAGAGAAAATTCAAGGGTAATGAAAAACAACAGCCACAAAGAGACTGCAGATCAACTCTGAGGCTTCCTGAGAAGGAAGAGCTAGGGAAAGGTAGGACACATTAGCGAAGTCCTTCTCCTGGGGACTGATTTTAAATGGGAACATAGAAAAGTCTTTCAATTGGCAGCATGTTGTAGTGGTCGCAGCTAAGGTCTTCGCCAAATTACTCTGCATCTGACATCCTGCAATGATTCTGATCTTTTGGGAAGCAGAAGAGTTGGCGATTGGGTACCCATACCATGGAATTCCAGTATCTAAGAATTTAAAGGGATCTCAGAACATGCCTATAACAGGATTTCTAAATTAACCCATACCTGAAGAACTGTCCCAAACTTCAAAAATCTTTTCAAGCAGAGGCTAGAATTGGTAGGGAATTTCCAATGGTCCCCCTAACTCAGAGACTTCATAATCATTGCCTGTCACATATATCTGAACAAAATACCAAAATCTCAATCTCACTGTGGGTAAGAAAGAGATATGATGCTGATAATAGATACTAAAAGAAACATATTAAATACTTCTAAGGAGTTCTAGGGTCTCTACAAGTATTATTAAAATAGTCCATCTTGCATTATTATTGGCCCATTTATGTACCATGCCCTTACCTGCTGACTGTAAGCCTGGCTTGTATTTCAATCTTCATGGATATGGGATTTCATCCATGGGAATATTTCTTTCATTAAGATGGGTGGTAGGTAGAGTAGATAGAGCTCTAAAATTAAAAAGATCTGAGTCAAATTCTGATTATAACACTATTGGCAGTGCCCTTGGTCAAGTCACTTGAGTACTGCCTGTCTCAGTTTCCTCCTTGGTAAAATGAAGATAATAGTACCTCCTGAGTTTGTTGTGAGGATATAATGGGATATTTGTAAAATACTTTGCAAATCTGAAAATGCTGTTTAAATGTCAGTTATTGTTGTTGTGCCAAATTGTAGACCCTTTTGGTTTAGTGAATGACTGTGTCTATATGCTTGGTAAAACCCTTTCCACATTTTACCAAGTTAGTCCTTGAATGATAAGATATACACATACTCATCAAGTTGTGCCCATACATAGTTTTCTTTCCACCTTAGTTGAAGTTGACCACATTTTCTACCCTGGTATGGTCACCATAATCTAGGGTGGTGTCTGCACTATAATGAGACATTGGAGGAGGCCCCCAGTGAAGGATTAGGCATAAAATAATTATTTATTAATGATACCATTATTAATTATTCCTTTCTGCCTTGGGAAGTATAATTAGTTGACTTGCAGATGTAGACAGAGTATATTTGTAGAAAGTAAAAAAGATAAAAATCAATCTGGGAGAGAATCCAGGGATTCAGTGAGTACATTGCTCTGCCTATTGGTTCATAGTGCCAAAGAGTGGGACTGCCTGTTCAGAATAAGCTGGGTTTTCACCATTCTAAGAGAAGGGCTAAATCCTTAGAATAAGTTGACTACTCAGCAGAACATAGGAAGCCAATAATATTAACCAATTTCTCCCACTCTCTAATCCATCTTTCCTACCCCTGAGCAAGTAGTCTTACTAATGAACTGTCTTTTCATATCACTCTCTTCCTAAAAGATCATCAATATCTCCCCATTAAAAATACCTAATTTTTTGCCTGGTATCCAAGGTCTTCAACAATTTAACTTCAACTGTCCTTATGTATCTTATTTCATACTCTATTCTTACACTTTAAGCTTCATAAAAACTGAATTTTTTATTTTTCCTTCATTTCTTTCTGCTTTTCCTGCCTTTCTACATTTTCACCAATGTGGAAATGAACTCCTTACCACCACCACCACCATCACAACTAGCTTAGGCATTACCTGCTTCATGAGCCTTTTCTGATGTCTTCAGAGTGATGTCAACCTTCAATCTCTCAGGCCAAACCAATATATATAAATCACATTCTAACTGGTGATATTATAGATAGATAGATAGATAGATAGATAGATAGATAGATAGATAGATAGATATGCATATATAGGCATGTATATACACATACATACACACACACACACACGCACACACACATAGTATGTTGCATATCTCCATAGTGATATAGACATCCCAAACCATAAAAAAAATTGATCAGAGGCTAGAACTGGTAGATAATTTGCAGGACTGTTGAATATAGATATATTGAGATATAACCATATGGATGTAGAATATAGATATGGATTAGATAGAGCTAGAGATGTAATCTCCTTTCTAGATCACAAGTTCTTTGAGGGCAGGGACCATGACATTGATTCCTCAGTGTCTTGAACATAGAAGGAAGTTGATGGAATATCAGAGTTGGAAAAGATTAACTGGTAATATTGCCTTCTAAGTGCTCTCCAACCTTGGTTTGGAAAACTCCTTTGAAAGAAAGTCTATTATGATACCCTCATCCCTTTCTAAGGTATTCAATTCCATTTTGAGTTAACTCTGTTAGGAAATTTGTTCTCATATAAAGTTTAAGTTTGTCTCTCTTGGCAAGTTTTACCTTTTGCTCCTAGGACTACCTTGGAGCAAGATTAAAACAGGACTAATCCCTGTTCTGTTTAACAGTCCTACAAATCCTTGCAGACAGTTCTCATATGTCTTTTCTCTTCCAAATCTCCAATTTCTTCCAAAAATCTTTCAAATGCCATGATTTTAAAGCTGAGAAGTGGTATCCCCTTGTAAATTGACTTTGGGTAACAGGTCATCCTTGGATTCAGGCTTTTAACTTAGAACAGAAACTTCAATGTTTCCTTTTATACTCAGTTGGCATTGCCTAGGAGACTCCAAGGTCAATTCAAAAACAATTTCATGAGCATCTGTTAAACTCTGACTGCAAACAAACAACTGTACTAGGAACTGGGTAATTTTTTTAAGAGTTTAAATAAAACATCATCAATATCCTTGTGGATCTTATATTTCAAGTCTGGTCATGTCTGACTCTTGAACTCCTTATCACCACCACCATCACCACCATAGCTAACTTAGGCATTGCTTGCTTCATGAGCCTTCCCTAATACCTTCAGAGTGATCATGTCTACCTTTGATTTCTTATGTCATACTTCTATCTAACTGGTATAGAATGGGAATGATAACATACTAACAACAAGCATATATTAAAATGCTGACTAAGTAGATTTCATATTAGGGGCTGAGAACAAAAAGGGGAGGGACAAAAATGAAAAAAATCCATGTTTGTATTGATATTAGTATTATTCATTAAACATGTGATATTTTAATATCAAAACTTTTGATCATAGGTCTTTCCATGCAGATAATTAATAGTAACAGCAGTAGAAGTATCAGGCTGTCACAAAGCATAGTACTTCCTGTTCCTTTAGTAACCTGGTCTTACATGATATTGCTGTGAAGCAACAATACATGTATGTGTAAGTATAATACAAAACACAAAACGATTCCAGTGGGAGGGTAGTGGCAGGAGATGGCACTTGAAGCAATGTAATATGAGCATAAAAGACAAGTCTTGGGAGCTAGAATATCATCTGGGGGAACAGCAAATAGGTCAGTTTGACAGGAATATACAGTGCCTGAGAAGAATAATAGTTACAAAACACATAAAAATGTTATTTCATTTGAAACTCAAAACAATGCTGTGAAACAAGCTGGGAAAGACACCATTTTTGCAGATGAGAAAAACTGAAATTCATAGAGATAAAAGTGACTTGACTAGGATAACATTTGCTATTTATATCTAGTTCCCTTTCATTTGGAGCATGTAAGGAATATTAACTTTATATTTCTAAGTATTTTGTTGTTATTACTAATTTCCCTCATAAGTATAATTTTTAGCTTATTTCTGATAGGAGGCAGAAAATGTTCTTTCCCATGTCTAATGTGTACGAGGGCAAGGTCAAGATACAGTTACAATCCAGTTAAATATAATTACAAGTAATGATAAAAAGTTTGGCATGTTTTCAAACATCACAGAAGCACCACAAGGCACCTTATTATCTGAGGCTCTGGGACTTGAGATCTACTATTAAACTACTATTTCTGCTAATAATAACTGACATTTTAAAGTTTGCAAAGCACTTTACCTACATTATCTCTATGCAAAAGTCTTTAGAAAAGGAACTTATGAAAAAATTGACCTTTTAAAAATTATATGGTTAAAAACTAAGAAAGAATTTTTTAAAATTTATAAATGTATATAAACATGAAGGCATACACAGATAGACATACACACAATTTTGATCACTTAAGTTGTATATTTCAAAGAGCACAGTGGGGACATCAATCTGTCCCTGACTCCATCATGTTTTGGATACAATGAATGGATTGAATGAATACCTATTTTCTTCTTTCATAGCACAGTGACCCTCCATCCACTTAGTAAAGTTCCTATATGGTATCATGCCTTTCTCTAATAGAATTTGTCCATTTTTAATTTCATTTGCCCATTTCTAAACCAAATCCCTCAGCTTATTTCTAAATTCATTAATTTCTGCTTGAGTCTATCTCCTCATCAGATCTTGGGAGAGGCAACAAGGCAGAGAAAAAGCCTGGGTTCTGATCTTGTTTGTACTATCAACAAGCTAAGTGTCACGGAGGCAGTTGTTTTATCTCTCTAAGTCTCATTTTCTTTATCTGCAAAATCTGTGCTACCTCCTTTTAGGCTGATACATGATTAAGTGAGATCAATTAGGTAAGAATCATTTTAAGTGAGGTGCCAGGTTCTCTGCTAGGTTCTTGGTCTACAAATTCAAAAATGAAGCCATATATTCTAATATATATGCCTTGAAAATGCTACGCTAATTGCAAATCCTGAATTATTCTACTCCCACAATCTGACTTCTATAGTCCCTTCTAAATATTCAAATAAGTTTAACTTTCTAGGCTTCTCTTGAGTCTTGTGTTTGCATTACCAAGTTCCTACTCAACCCTAATCTTTTCCATAAGAACAGACCTTTATTGAAGATTTCTATTCCTTTAAAACTCCATGTTTCCCCCTAAAGAATTTTACTCAGTTTTGGAGGTTAAATTCTTAATTCCTGTAAGCCTATATTTGATTATCTTTTGAGATATTGTGTTCCAAGATCTCCTCTCATTTCTTATTTATTTGCTCATTCATTTGTTAGTTTGTAGGTTGGGGTCTTTTGGATCCTATCCTGGCTGGAAGTACAGGGGTCATTCATGAGTCATCCATTTTGAATCCAGAAAGGAATTTTGACTTGCTCTATTTCTGACCCAGGCCTATTTACCCCACTTAGCCAGGTGGAAGTGGCTCTGCTGCCCCAATCCCCAGTCCCAACTCTGCCAGTGATGATATTAAGTCCTGCAGCTCAGAACTCCTGAGTTCAAGGGATCCACCAGCCTCAGACTCCCCAGTAGCAGAGATTTAGGAGCACACCAACCAATTTCCTCTCATCTTTAGGAAAAACTACCAGGCCTTATGTGGTTTTGATTATGTTTTCTTTGTACTCAAACTGTTTCTAACAACTTGGAGCATTTTCCTTTGATGTAGAAGCTCTGTCTTTGGGGTATAATATTTCTGGAACTTTTCCTTTTGGTTATTTTCATTTTTGGTTATCTACATGTTGTTTTCCCCCTCATCCCCCAAGGTGATCATCCTGTAAAACAAGGATTCTTTTCTTCTGCTTTATTTGTGTCCTTAGCTCTTAGTACAGTGTCTAGAACATAGCTAACAATTAATGACTACGTGATTTGTTTTATATATATATATATATATATATATGTACATTTACACATATGTATAGCAATATATGTACAGATATACACTCAAATATATATATATATATATATATATACCAAATAAATAGAAAGAAAATAAATACAAATAAATAAGATGCAGTAAAACGAAAGGTAGTTCAAGAATAAATATCTTAGTAGTAGAGAATAACATTAAAAGTTTTGGCTGCCAGAATATAAGCTAAAACACTGGGAAACTCCCATCACAATAAGAGCTTGTTAGACACAAAGGTAGGTAGCTTGCAAGATTCTGTTTCTAATAAAATTAGAAGAGTCCCCTAAGAAAACCTCAAAGGGAACTGGAAGGATGTCATTGGCATTAATAGAATCAGGGATATTAGCAAAGGGTGGGTTTAGGGAGAAATAAATTGAATTCTATTTTGGACATGATGAGTCTGAGATGCTTATAGGACATCTACATGATGAATTCTACCAAATAGTCATTGATAGGGGCGGGGCAGCTAGGTGGCGCAGTGGATAAAGCACAGGCCTTGGAGTCAGGAGTACCTGGGTTCAAATCCGGTCTCAGACACTTAATAATTACCTAGCTGTGTGGCCTTGGGCAAGCCACTTAACCCCATTTGCCTTGCAAAAATCTAAAAAAAAAAACCAAATAGTCATTGATATAGAAATGGAACTCAGTAGAGAGATGAAACTTGGATGTGTAGATCAGTCACTCTATAGTTTATTCCTTAAATATTGAATCCTTCATTGAATGCAATGCTCCAGATGATATCTGATCAAGATTGGAAACTTCCCTGATGTCCTTTGTTTTCAACACTATGCCTGTTTGAAATTGCTTAAGATGGCATTAGTTCTTGGTTGCCTCGTCATACCATTGACAGAAGTAACCAACTCTTTGTCACATTAACATCATAAAACACGTCTCTACCATCCTGTATTTAAGAGGTTGATTTTTGGAATTTTAATGTTATTAAGGTGAAATGGGAAGGAGTGACTCTTTAGATTTACATGTGTTTTTCTCCATGGCTTTTGAGGCTAAATTCTGTACTTCAGGGTTGCCCTTGATATTCTTAATCTGAGTTTCCCTGGATAAAAATATTAGAAAAAAATCCCAAAGGGTGATTGCTCCATATCATTCTCTCAAAGGACGGATTTTCTTCTGGCAAGCATGTCAACTAGGCAAGGTTTTATGTGACTCTTGAGAACAGACAGCCTCTGAATTTATAAGCCCAAAGTCATCTTAGATGTTCCCATTACAGTTATTATCAACAGATTTAAAGCAGTTTCAAAATCAAGAGGGTTGGGGTTTTAAAATTACATTCCTTCTTTGTTTCAGTTTCTAATTTGCTAAAGGAAAACAGAATGTAGTACACACTTCCTTTCCCAAGTTTTACATAACTAAATGGAATAGCCATGCTGGGGTATCATTCTGATCTATGCAACCATTTCCACCATGCATGCTCACCCCCCCGCCCTGGACTGACTCTGGACCCAACCTAGTCTGACACAGAAAGCTCTAAGTTCCCAAAGGGAAATCACCAACATTCAGTTACAGTTCAAACTCTCTCAGGATAATAGTGGTAACTCTTTTGTGGAAAATATAATATAAAATTTATGAGCCCCCACCGGTGTGCTCACCTCCACATGAAATCAGTCATTCACAATAATGATGTCATTAACTCCTAAATATGAAACATTTATTTAACAATAAGATAAAAGCAAAAATAATCAATGTGTAACCACTAGGGATTGCAAAAGATTTCAATGTATGATGATGCATATTTGAAAGCCCCAAATTTGTAGTATTTTCCTCTTGGTTTTATAATTATGGAAAATATAAATGTCCCACTATTAGTGCCCTAATTTTTTAGCAAAAACCTTCTTACAATGGACTGGGAATTGATATCTCAATCATGTACTAGGAAAGGTTACTCTTTCTTGTTTAGCCCCCAGAGATGTCCATGTCCTCATCGTACAAGCAAAGGGACACAAGAATTGAAAAGGAAGAGTCAATCACAATTATCTATGAGAAATATGGTTAGTCAAGTCAGATGCAGTCTTTAATAAAACAAAATGAGAGATTCAGAGATGGGTATCAATCTTACCCAAATAAAGATAGGGAAGGAGGAAAGGATTTCCATTTCCTCTGTTATTTTTTTTTCTTCAGCACTTGATTCACCTGAGTGAGGGTTCTATGCTAAAAACCAAAATAAAACAAAATATAATTTATATCCTGATGCTTATTCTTTGGTTTCAACTCTTGGAGACTCCCATGGAACCTTAATTCTAAGAGTGTAAGCTACCACTAATATCAGAGCTATTAGAGCCCTGCTATTGTTCCATGTAATGAAGAGAAAATCACTTCACTGTTTTTTTCATATATTTTCTCACCTTTCTCAAGAGAAATCCTTAAAATTCCTGCTATAGAGGAAAAACTCTGCCCTCTAATCCTTATCTCAAACTAGCTTTTCTCTCTTCCTGAACTGAAGAAAATATAATCCCCAGGGTCTTTAGCAACTTAGGACCCCTTGAAAGTCATCCAGTTTAAGCCTTGCCAAAAGGACTGTGACAGATCTGTTACTCCATATAAAGCAAATGTAGAAATAATAAATATATCCCAGTCCATACATAAACCTGAATTATATTTATTCTTCTATCAATGTACACAGTATCTGTGGGAGAGATTGGGCACGTGCTTTTGGAAACCTAGCAGGAAGACAAATGAGTGAGAATAACCTCTGTGCTTTTTGCGGCTCACATTTCCACACTGCAGACCCTGATATTCTTGGTTCTTTGATGAATAATCTGAATTTCATGAAAATGTTTCTCTGATAACTACTTCCCCTACTGGTCCTTAGCACTCTCCTGTTAGGCAAATATGCTCCTCTCTCTTCTCTTCTACAACTAATACAACAATGACAAGCTCTTTTAACTTACACTCATCTTAAAAGGATTCTGTGCACTGTGATTGTGACAGCTGGTTCCCTGAAGACAGAGAACTGCAGTTTTCTCAGGGTGGCTTTCTGGGCAGTTCAAACAAGCCAGTCAGCTCCTCACTCAACAGGATGCTCTGCAGCCTTATCAACTCTCAGCTTAGTTTATAAAGTAGAGCAGTTACAAAGTCTGTCTTTGCTTCTAATTCTCACTATCAAATCAGAGATGGCAGCAGAGAGAAATAAGCATCTCTGAGAGGTTTCATCTTTCAATGATATAGATGATAATAATAATAATAATACTTATAAGGCATGAACTAAATACCAGCATTGTCCTAAATGATTCATAAATATCTCACTTAATTCTCACAATAACCTCAGGGGGTAGGTGCTAGTATTTTCCCCATTTTACAGTTGAGAAAACTAATGCAAACAGAGATTCCATGATTTGATCAAAATCATACAGCAAGTGTCTGATACTCATTTTTGAATTTATTTCTGCCTCAATATTCAGTTTAGTGGATCACATAGGTAAGTCCAAGATACCTCTAAATAGTGCTAGAGAGAATTCTGGTGTCTGAACCTTAGCCAATGCAACACCCAAACCAGCACCTGGATCTTTCCTTTAAGTTGATTCTTTTGCTGTATTCTAAACTGTTTCTTACTATCTTTTAAAATCAGCTCTCTCAGTCCTTCTAACTTCTTTATTACCGTCAATGGAATAAATAAGAATCTCCTGATATTCAATCATCTTTTCCTTATGAGGTAAAACCCATGAAACACACTTTCTATTAGCTATGAAACCAACAGCCTTTATTTAATCTTTCTAGACTCTAAGAAGTGACTTATTACTTTGTGAGTTAATCTTCTCAAACTCTAAAAACACTTGTATGAAAATTAAACTGAGGAACAATAATGCCCTGAATCTTCCATTATTCCTCTAACCTCAAACAGATCCTCCAAGTTTTCAATTTGACCCTTAGGAACCTGTGTCTATTTTCATGTTTAATGGGAAAACTTTCTTCACATATACAGGTTCTCATAAACAAAAGTTCTTCCTCTGTCTCTGCAAACCAAAGTGTTCACATAGGAAAGGATGAGTCTATTACATCACTCTGAAGTTTATTAATCCTTTTTCTTTATATACCAGTTATTTTCTGCCCCCCCCAATTTATTTTCTTCTACTTTCAATAACCAATCTAGGCACATGTGAATAGTGCAATACCTTCTATAAAGTAACTGGACCAAGTTCCATCAGTTCTAATATTTTAAGAGAATTGGAACCAAGGGCTGTAATAAGTATTTCTAAAGTAGATTTGGACTTTCAAATTTTTAATCTGTCCATTCTAAAGAATCCTATAAAGCCTTCACTAGTTGATATTCATGCCATTCACAAACCTATTGAAAAGAAGAAAGCAGTATTTAATGTAAGAATGCTACTGGTTGACTTTATATGTTCATTTGGTCCCCCCCAAGAAAAAAGAATCATCTTAAAAAATTTTACTCCCCCCCCTTAGTATAACCAATAACCCTTAGTATTTCCATTTCTATCCTTTGTTTCACTGTACCCAGCTGGTGCTACCGCCACCTGTGACCAACACCTATATTGATTTTATCCACTGATTTACATGAGGAATGAGGGAGTGGAGCTGGGAAGGGGTGATAATATTAGCGGTGAGGACCTGGGACTGAATATGTGGTTGCTATCTTGTGCCACCAAGTCACAAATAGGGTAGAACTTGACTTCTATCTATCCACTTCTATCTATCCCTATTCTCCTAGCTCCAAAAACCCTGTGGAGTAATCCAAACATTACTCAACATGGATATCATAGCCAGCTCCTATGATTATACTATAGTGTATTATTATTCGATCTATTCATGTCTCATTCCTCTTGACCTTATTTGAGGATTTACTTGGCAGGAATACTGGAGTGATTTTCCATTTCTTTCATTCAGATGAGGAAGCTGAGGCAGAGTTCAGTGACTTGTTCAGGGTCACACAACTAGTTGGTGTCTTAGGCCAGATTTGAACTCTTGAAAATGAGTCTTCCTAACTTCAAGCTGGGCATTCTATCCATTTTGCCACTAACTGCCCTATTCTCGGTAGACCAGAATCTACCTCTCCTAAGAAAGTATGAGGGTTGTTTTTAGCTGAGCCCAAGATGAAAAGAATGTTCTTGAGTTTCCAGATTTTTTTACTGCCTTTGATCCTCCTTTTGAATTGGGTTCCAAGAAGAATAGCAATCTTCCTACAGTTTCTGGTTAGCTGATATAATTATCTGATGTATCTGAATAAGGATAGGGTCTACATATGCATTGCCATAATTTTTTTCCAAAAAAATTCTATCTGGGATAAAAATGTTAAGTAAGACATCCTGTCATTTTCAAAGCCTTTTGAAGTTTTTTTTTTCAGTATAACCTGATTGAGACTATGTAGCTATAACCCCATCCACAATTCATAACTATCACTATTGTTCTGGCCAGTGGTACTAATCTTGTTTTGCTATCTGATATTCTTGACATCTATGAAGTCTTTGACTTAATCTTGTTCTGCAGCCTGTCATCCAGCTTCATCATTCAATTGAAACTGCTCTCTTCCAAGTTACCAGGGATCTCTTAATTGTCCAATTTAATAACATTTTCACAGTCCTACTCCTTCTTGACCTTTCCACAAGAACTAATGTGTTGCAAACTTTCTCCCAGACATTCTCTGTTCCCTGGGTTTTTAGTTTATTTCTTTCTCTTGAGGTTCTTCTACCACCTAACATCTCCCTTCTCATTTCTTTCCTTCATGTCATATTTATTAACTATAGTATCCCTCCCTCAAGATTCTGTCCTGGATCCGTGATTCTTTTCCTCTCTATACCATTTTTCTTTGTGAACTAATCAGCTCTCGTGGGTTCTATTATTATCGCTTTTCTTAGATCTAGATGTCTAACCTAGTCTATGTCCTGATCTTCAATCTGGTATCACTTGCCTATTAAGCATTTCTAATTGAAAGACTCGTAATCATCTCAGATCCAACATGTCCCATACAGAACTCATTATACTCTATCACCAACCTCCCCACCCTCAAAAAGCAAAACCTTTTCCTCTTCTATACTTTTTATTACTTTCAAGGAGATCAGTATTTTCCCAGTCATGCATGCTTACAACTCACGAAAACCTGGATTCCTCACTTTCACTTACCCCATATATAGTCTGTTGCCAAATTTTATTATTTCTACATTCACAACATCTCTCTCTCTCTCTCTCTCTCTCTCTCTCTCTCTCTCTCTCTCTCTCTCTCTCTCTCACACACACACACACACACACACACACGTATATGTATATGTGTATATACACATAAATAAATTCACACATACATCTGCTTCTCTACTCACATAACCATTCTGTCCCTCATCACCTCTTACCTGGATTAGTGCAATAGCTGTTTAACTGGTCTCTTTGCTTTAAATCTCTCCCCACTCCAATTCATTGTGTACCACAACCAAAGTGGTGTTCCCTAAGCACAGGTCTGACCATTTTAACCCTCTACTCAATTACCTAGAGATTTACCTATAAGTCATTAACAAACTGGTCCTTTCCTTCTTTTCTAATCTTCTTTTACTTTATTCCCTCCACATAGTGTGTAATATAGCCACACAGGTCTAAATACTTGTCCCCAAATATGACAGTCCATTTCCCATTTCTGTTTCTTTGTACTGATTGTCCTTTTTACCTGAAATGCACCCTATACTCACCTCTATTTTTTAGATTTCCTGATTCCCTTCAAGAGTGAAATTAAATGTCATTTTCTATGGGAAAACTTTTCTTGCACCCTAGAAGTTAGAGACTTTACCTTTAAAGTTCATTTCTATTTACTCAGTATTAATTTAATTACTAGATCTAATCATTTACAAATTACCTCCCATATTAGAATGCAATTTCCTTAAGAGGAGGAAGTGTTTTTTGCCTTTTATCCCCCCCCCCCAGTTTATATCAAAGTTCTTGGTAAGCACATCATAAATGTATGTTAAATAGAATGATGTCTAGCATGTATCAGGCACAATACAAGTTTTAATGGATCTAGTAATTTCAGAAAGGCCCTTGCCTGCAAGGTTTTCTTTTTCACATTATTTATTTATTTATTTGTTTATTTACTTATTTTAGACATCCTTTTGTTTTAGTTCCAAATTCTCTCCCTCCTTTTATTCCTTCTGCAATCCATTGAGAAGGCAAGCAATATGACAATTGTATATTGTATATGTGAAGTCAAACAAAAAGTCATACAAAATATATTTCTATATTAGCCATGCTGCAAAATCAAAACAAAATAAGAAAAACTTATAAATAATATGCTTTAATCTGCACTCTGAGTACAACATCTCCCTCTCTGGAAATGAATACCATTTTTTATCATGAGACCTTTGGAATCAGTTTGGATCATTGTATTGATCAAAGTAGATAAGTGTTTCTTTAATTAATAGTTGATCATCATCAAAATATTGCTGTTGCTGTATATATAACATCCTCCTAGTTCTGTTTACTTCACTTTGTATCAGTTCATATGTCTTCTCAGGTTTTTCTGAAAGTATCTCATTCATCATTTCTAATAACACAATAGCATTCTATCACAGTTAAATGCCACAACTTGTTCAGTTATTCTCCAATTAATGAGCATCCCCTAAATTTCCAGTTCTTTCTCATCACAAAAATAACTGCTATAAATATTTTTGTGCATATGAATCCTTTTCCTTTTTCTTTGATGTCTTTGGGATATAGACCTAGTAGTCAAAATTTGATAGCTCTGTGGGCATAGGTTGAAATTATTCTCCAGAATAGCTCACAACTCACCAATGTATTAGTGCCCCTATTTTCCCCAAATTATTCCCCACATACTATCCAGAATCTTCTTTTCTGTTATGTGAGTCAGTTTGAAGGGTATGAGGTGCTATCTCAGAGCTGTTTCAATTTGCATTACTCTAATTATTAGTGATTTAGAACATTTTTCCTTTAATTAATAATAGCTTTAATTCTTCATTTGAAAATTGCTTGTTCATATTCTTTGACCATGTATTAATTGGAGAATGGCACTTATTTTAATAAATGTTGGTTTTATTTTGTTATATATTTGTGAAATGAGACCTTTATCAGAGAGATTTGCTCAAAATTTTTTTTCTCAATTTCCCAGCAAGTTTTTCTTAGAAGAGACAGGATAGAGCAAAGATTTATATGCTAACTTTGGTACTTATTAATCATAGACAAGTCACTTAATCAAACAACAAAGATATATTAAACATCTACTTCATACCAGGCACTATTCTATATTGGAAACAAAAATACAAATAATGAAACAATCTCTACAAATCAACAAAGTATTTTCTAAGGGAGAGTATACAGTACAAGTAAATACAAAAGAAACATAAAGATACAAAATAAACATTTGCAAATAAATACAAAATAGTTTGGAGCGAGGGTACTATCAATTAGAGCATCATGAAAGACTACATTTAAAAAGTGGTATTTGAGCTGTATCTGGAAGAAAGAGAAGAAATTCTGGGCCTCAGTTTCCTCATTTATAAAATGAAGATCTTAGATTAGGTAACCTTAAAGTTATGTTCAATATCTACATCAATGATACTATGAAATATACATATATATATATATATATATATATAAAATCAGGGAAAAAGAAATATATATGATCAGTAAAATTCAATCAGGGAAATTATCATAGACACAGGTTTATGGCTAGGGCTCTTAACCTCATTCTGAGTCATGAACTTCTTTGTCAGTCTGGTGAAACCTATAGATCACTTATTGTAAAAATTTATATGCATAAAAGTGTATTCAATTACAAAATAAACCAATTATATTGAAATATAATTATATTTAATTCACAGATACCAGGCATAATTTGAAAGTCTTCCACTTTGGACAAAAGTGGTACAATGGAAAGGCCACAAAAAATCACTTCTCCAGCCGAAGATGGAAGATCCATGAGTATCCACTTATGTGAGCCTATCACATATCACATATCATTATGATATAAGTAATAAGGTATCTACTACTTTCTTTCTGATCAGTAGATATCACTAGAAAGAAAACTCTAAGTAACTAAGGCCATCCATTCACTGTCTCTCACCAGCTTGGGAATTCAGCACATAAAAGAATAATTTTAAAATAATCATAAACAATTTCAAGGAGAAAGTTTGCTAATAACCTAAGAAATTCATGTTTTCATATATGCTGCCTATTAAATCTGTTCATATCGTATCAGCAAACATCATGTCTTCTTGGAGAAGTTCCTAGTTTTTCCTGTGAAATGTTTTTCAACGCCTGAGTGAATCAAAATGAATGTAAATGAGGTTTATTAAGTCAACCCCACATGGCGCTGTATTGTCAGCATTTGTAGGGCTATGACAGGTTAGTTATTGCAGTTTGAAGGAAATGTCACCAACACAGCAGTCAGCAAAAGTAACTTTTAAAAAAATCACATCACATCTCGGGACTTTCTGCTCCCTTTAAGATGCTTCTCCACACAAAATAACAAGGCCTTGAGCTTCTTTTCTTTTCTTTCAAGGACTTATCTCTAGTAGCTTGGGGGCTGTGCTGAAAGCCTAATGCTATGGGTCAACAGGAGGAACTTTCACCATCAACTGATTTCCCTCATTTTATCCATGAGAAACATGAAGCTAATAGATTGGTCCATGGTCATGCAGGTTGTCACTGGCAAGGCTGGGATTGGAAAACCAGGGCTTTAGGCTCCAAACCCAGCATTCTTCTCACTGTAGCACAAAAATCAAACCCCATTTTCTACAAGAATCCTTTGCCTGCTCTCTGCAATCACCTCCCATATTGCACTGTATATTTGTGTCTCCCACATTAGAATGTTATCTCCCTGAGGGCTAGGGCTGTTTTTGCCCCTTTTTTTGCAACTTTTTGAGACTTAAACTCAAACCAGTCCCATATATACTTTCTAGCTATGTGACCCTGCCCAAGTCATTTAACCTTCATATGACTCAGTTTATTCATATGTAAAATGAAGATAATAATATGACCAAGCTCCCAGGGTTTTTTTGGGGGGGAATAAAATGACATAATTTTTGTAAAGGGCTTTGCAAACCTTAAAGCACCACAAAAATACTAGTCATTGTTAGTTTTCAATGCTTGTGGACAATGAATGCATCATGTAAAGGGAATGACATGAGATTGAATGGGAAGTATATGATGTAAAAGATTCAAAAGGATCTTTGGGTTCTCACTGCCCTCAGTTTTCATGAGCGCCAGTTTTTCCTGATCCCTTGCTTTGGACCCTAGGATACTTGCCTTTCATTCTTTACCAAGATTTCTATATTTATGGTCCATTAAGACTCAAAGAGCACAGAAGACATAGCTACCAAGTCAGACAAATTAAGTCCGTAGCTTCAGAGAACAGTACTACAGTAGTTCCCCTTCTGTTGTTCCCATTATCTCTGGATACCATTTGCCATTTTCCACTTCTCTCTTACCTTTCTATCACCTGCCTCCATATTTCAGAACACCAGAATGTACTTTCTATGATTTACTAAAAAAAAAAGAAAAAGAAAAGAAATCAGTCCATAGAAATTCAGAAATAATACACCATGGCTAGTAATTTGAAGCAAAAATCAGAAAACTATCCAGACTCAGACTAAATGGTTTTAATCATCCTAATCTATGATATGTCCAAAATTCCCCATCTAGGCTTACCATCTTTCTTCCCATAGTGAATCTGTCCCTGCCCATATTATCCTATTTTTCTTTCACTATATGCCCCAAATCATTCCCAAATCAATTTTGAATTTACCTACTGAAGTCACTTGTCTCTTTTTCCATTTCAAGATTTCAAGTTCAAGTCAACCAGAAAACATCTTGATAATATTTTGGTACTCCACCTATAGAAGACTTAGCCAACTAAAAAAAAAAAAATCTAATTTATTACTTTCCCTCCACAGGACAAATAATTGTGAAATGTGGAAACTAAAGTGAAGAATGTGTTCCCCAGAAACCTGTGTCCAGAGCATGATGTTCATTGAAAGAATAAAAAACAACTAATATCCGATGTGTGCCAGCTGAGCAGGTTGATTATACTGAAGAGGGAGAGAAGTCATCAATTGGAGACTCCATGGGACTAAATAGATTAGCAAACTAAGGTGGAAGCTGCATAAAGGCTGGGAGTGTCCAAGTAAAATACCTCATCCAATTGTCCATCAAGGAGACCAATGCTGCTCACACTGAAGCTTCTACCTCCTCATTCCAGTTGCAGGAAAATACCTCGAACATACTGTCCCTAGAAGAATAGAGAATACAAAGGACAAATTTCCCAAACTACCCTGAGTGAGGGAAATATGTTCAGAAATGTGTGTTTATATTATTTCCTGCTACTTTGCTACTGATCTATGCATTTATAGTCACTTCACTAGTGCCTATGATAAAAAAGAGTAGAAAAGAAGGGAGAGAAGGAGGAGGGGGGAAAAAGGAGGGAGGGAGAAAGGAAAGAAGGAAGGGAAGGAGGCAGGGAAGGAAGGAGGACAGTAAAGAAGGAAAAAAGAGGGATGAAAGAAACAAGCATTTATTAAGTACTGAACTAGATACTAGGAGACACTGATATAAACTAAAAGAAAGATAATCTTTGGCCTCAAGGAGATTATTTTCTAATGGGATGACTGGAGATGACCCAAGATGGTCTTCCCCAGGTCTCAGGACACACAAAAGGATGCTGAAAAGGGGGTGAGGGATTGGGAAAGGTATCTCTTTAGGGGCGTTTGGAACCAGAAAAGAGACCTGAGGGGAGAATAAAGGCCAGCCTCAACTCTTCTAAAAATGGAGGCTTCGGGAGGAAGACAACAACAGGAGAAGAGGGTAGGCCTTCCAGAGGGAAATTATTGAGAATGGCACACAGGATAGTTGGATGTTCCAGGGTGAGGAGACCCTAAATGCTGGACAACAAAAGCATCAATTCCTGCACATTCAATGGGGGGGGGCAGGGATTTAAGTAGTTTCTAATTTTTGTTTTAGTTTTTATTTTTAACTGAGGGAAGGCAAAAGTGTGAAACTTTAGAGCACAGGCCACCCAAGAAAATAGAAACAGACAATTAGGACAATTTCTAACCCCTTTAACTTTGCTACATAGATTCCCTCATCTCCATCAAGGTTTACAAAAGACACATCTATTCATATGTGGGAAGCAGTAGGTGGAGATATTAGTATAGTTTCTAGTATGTCCTTTTCCTCTGTAACTAGAATAGCAAGAAGAAAGATGTGCTTATATGTGCATGTTCTTTTACATGTACATAAGGGGTAGGCAGTTATGGAGAGTTTTAATATTGTCAGACAAGAGGAATTTTATGCTTTATCAGAGGTCTATGGCATCATCCTCCGAAGAAACCTGATGCTATCTCAGTGATTCAACTTGATTATTACCAGAAAATCTCCATCACCATCTCATAATACTTAAAAACTTTCTGAAATTCTACTATTAGAAACGCATTTATTCTGATCCTAAAGACTTTTCTTCTTCAAGAATCCCTTATTAAAAATGCACATACCCTTATGAAGTAATACCTCAAGACTTTATCAGTAGTTAACACCTTAGCCAAGGATTAACTGTCTAGGAATGACAGTTGGTTAAGAAAATCAGGCACTGAGAAAGGAGACTGAAAAGGTAATCCTGTAGAGAGAGAGAGGGAAGGTGTATTATTTTAGGAAAGACACTGACGAGGCAGGCAGCAGAAGGTAACCAATATGATGAAGACTTAAAATTGTGCTGAATAGAAACTGAGATGACTTAACGTGGAAGAAAGTAAAATTTGGGGACTGGGGGACTTTGTTTTCAATTCTTCAAAGATTTCTCATGTGTAAAAAGGATTAGACTTGTTTTTCTTTTCCCAGGAGAGTAGAACTAGAAGCAGTAGATTAAAGCTACAGGAAGATAGATTTCATTTCAATATAAAAGGGGAAATTTTCTAATAATTAGAGCTGCCCTGAAGTGGACTGAAGTAACTCAATAAGTAGTGAGTTCTTCATCTTCAGAGGCTGTCTTAGATCTCAAATGCCAGGTTATGATTCAGAGAGATTGAATCAAAATAATGTTTTACAAAATATACTCAGCAAACATGTACAAATCCTCTACAAGGATATCCAGTTGTGGCCTTTCAGGTCCTTACTTCAGAGGACCCTTCCCAGTCACTTACAAATACAGTCACTGCAGGAATAGTTTGTGAAATCAGAAGTACTTCATTTCCTTTCTGATAACTGGTTTATATAAGATTCATCCATAATCCATTGTCTATCCCCATTGAGGGTCCTCATGGTTAAGGGCTACATATGAACTCAAAATGATTAATTCCATACAATCTAATCAGTCCCAAAAGACCTAAGGCAGAAGTAAAAAAAATCATTAAAGGATCTTCAAGAAGAAGCTAAATGACTACTTTTTAGAAATGTGTAACTAGACATTTTGCACCTAGGATCAAACAAAAACACCTTCAATAGTTAAGACAGGTGGGAGATGGAAAGATATTAACCCTTTCCAGAAAGACAGACATCCTGGGATATTACATAAGGCCATTGGAGGAAAAGTATGAGTCCAGGAAAGAGAAGTTCATTCAAGCAAGATGAAGAGTTATGTGTACCTCCTTAAGTCTCTTAATTCATTAACCTGGGATAAATGTGGAAGGTCACTCAGGTCTCCCAAGTCCTATTATATTTCATTTATAGATGGGGAAACTGAGCTTCATAAAGGTAAGTTCCATGGGTAAGCTATGGAAAGATCCAATTCTAGATCCTCTGACTCACAATCCAACATTCTATTCATGGTGTAGTACATATTGTGCCCCCTCCACCTCACCCTGCCAGGAGAATGTAAGCTCCATGAGAACAGACTGGAGTTTTTCTCCCCTCTCTATATATCTGTCAACTTATACAATGACTTGCATTGAGAAGTCACATAATAAATGCTTGAACTGGTGCCTGGTACATAGCAGATGCTTAATAAATATTTATTAAATGAATGAACTGAATTTAAAGAGTCAAAGAATAAGGGGAGCCAGAAGAGTAGCACCATTTCCCTGAAGCCAGAAAGATACACAGAAATTCTTCTAAGTGTTCTTGCCAATCAAATTTGCTAATCAGAAGCAAAGTATTTGATTTATACTTCTTTTTACTTGCGTCCTGATAGAACCAGGGAAGGGGGAAATGATTAAAAACTGGCAATGAGGTATAATAATAGGTATTTTCCTTCCACATCCAATTTAATTTATCACCTACTACATTCAAGGTTTTTTATTAAGTACAGGGATTGCAGGGATATAGAAGCCACAAAGATCCTGCCTTCAAGGATGTTCCAGTGTAGAAAACACATACATAAACTACTGTAAGACACTGTGATAAGTAAAATAGTAATTTCAACAGAGGGTTCAAAGAAGCTGAAGAATGGAGAAATGACTGCAAACTATTCTCAAAAGTCCCTTTCCTTACCACTGGAAACACACATCATGTCCTCAACTAATTTACCTGTAAGTCAAACACTTATTTATCACTTACTCTGCCAGTCACAGTGCCAATCACACACACAAAGATAAACAGAAACAAAAAAATAGTCGAGAGGCTTACAGTCTAATTAGGGAAGACAAAAAATAAAAGGAATCTAGTAAAAGAAAGCTGAGAAGTAGAAAGGGTTATTAGAAAAGGTACTACCCATGAGAGAATGGTAAAGACAATCTATAGTTCAACCTGGAAACCATTGAGACAAGGCTACCCTGGGTGCCCTTCGTAATTGGAAGTTCTTAGAAAAGTCATCCAATCAAAGGAAGAGGTTGCAGGGGTGGAGGGTGCTTCCAACATGTGAAATCTAGGACTGGAGTAAACCAGGATGAAGAGGCCCCCAGAACATGAGAGAGAAAGTCTATACTAGAGTCTAGAGTACAGTCTGGAGATGAATGAGAAATTACTCATATTCACAAGCTCTCAGAGATAGGATCTCTGAGTTCTGGACTTCAGTTTGCTTATTTGTAGAATGAAGTGGTTGGATTATAGATATGAGCTCTAAGGTTCCAAGTCCTAGGACCATTTGTTTCCTCAGATAACTGAAAGATGGCTAGGTGTCTCTGAATGTTCCAGAAAGATATTACTCACTGAAAAACCAAGTAGTCTGAAAAAAAACCAGTATTCATTCTTCCTATGGGAGGGAAGGGTGAATAGTAAGTTTGAAATTTTTGGGGGGAAATGAGGCCTCAGGAACATGTTGAGAACTGCATTTCATTAACATGTCAAATCCTTCACTGTTATTTATTTTCATTACCCTTAAATCTAGAAATGTTCTACATCCCCTGGCCCATGTTCATCTTTAAATCAGACTGTCAGTGGAGTTGTGTCCTGTCTCCTCCATAAGCTAAGGCTCCTTTCGTCCTAAAAATCTCACAGGCTGAATTAATCTCCTTTGAAATCAATCAATTTCCTCTCTCTCTCTCTCTCTCTCTCTCTCTCTCTCTCTCTCTCTCTCTCTCTCTCTCTCTCCCAAGAACCCCCCCTTTTCTCTTCTTTTAAAAAGAAAATAACTTATCTCTAAATGCCAAAACCTACAAAAATTAATTCAATTGATTTTGTATTGACTTATAAAGCCACTAAGGGAAAAAAATAGCCCTTACACTACTTTTAATACTTAGATCAGGGACCATAAAATGTTAGAACAAGATAAAATTTTGGAGATGAACCATTTCCATCCCAGGGCAAATGGGTTTTCTCTGGCAAGGTAAGATTTCAAGGGTGCCAAGTTAATTAAACCGACATGGGGTAACAACAACCAGAAAAAGATAGGTAATAGAGGACATTTTGTTGATGGACTCCATCAACAAAATGAAGTTGGAAATAGTCATCTTCCTTTCCCATGTTAATATTTACATATATTACGTACAGCATCAGGTACAACATTCCATTTCTCATATCATGACTTTGAATAGGTTGGCCCTCATGCTTGGAAAACTTTCCCTCTTTCATCTATGACCCTTTGGAAAACTATAACCCTTCATGACTCAAATCATATGCAGTCTTCTACATGAGATCTAATCATTTTCTAATTCCCACAATTAGTAGTATTCATTTCCTCGAATCCCAATTACTTTGTATCTATATGTCTTTGCATTTTATTTATATACTCTTAGATTGTAAAATTCTTTGGGGGTAAGAATTATATCGCTTTCTTTTCTCTTTAATACCAGCACTTTTTAGTGTGTCTGCCATATAGTAGGTGCCCATTAAAATTTTTTTTAAACATATAAAAAGTAACATATACATGCATCAAAATTTGTTTCATGTACTATAGGGAAGGATTAGCATCATACAATGTTAGCATTAGAAAGGTCTTTTGATATAAGTCGACCCCTTCATTATCCACTCTTTGAAGGGTTCATGTTTCTGATATGGGTATTCTATTTCTTCATACTTAGTCATATTGTACAATTCTTAGCCAAGGCTTTCCACCAAATCTTCAAAGAACAACACACTGGATATATGCTTCTAGGTCTTTTGCTATTCAGAGCTATTAGTGTTTACCCCTTCACTTAATACATGATGGATTTACCTCTTGTTTCCTATCAAACATTTCCTTGATGGCATCTGTTAGACCACTTCTCAAATACAAAGTTGGAATAAATTATAACAGTAAGACTGACAACTTTTCCCAGGATTATTCTTTGGAGAATCCCATGATAGAAAGCAATCTACCTCATCTGATACAACGTGTGTGATTTTGAATCATACAGGCAAAATAGTTGAGATATGGGAGGCTAGGGCCCAAAGGGACCCTAGAAATAATCTAATTCAACTCTTATTTTACTGATAAGGAAATGGAAACCAGATTGTTAAGTTACTTGTCTAGGGTCATATAGGAAGGTAGAGAAAAAATTAGAACTAAAACCCAGGTTCCCTTACTATAATCCACAATACCATGTCCAGTCTTTGTCATGAATAGGCAAATAGCATACCCATGTCTGCCCTGGCATGCTTCACATTCATAACAGGAAACCTTCTGCTGTGACCCTAATGGAGAAAATTAAATTAGTTACTAATTGGTTAATTGGCAGCCAGCTCTATAGAGCAGTGAGGAACAAATTAAGTCAGAGCAGAAGTGCACATTTGTTAGGCCTGCATCCTCTTTTGTTAAAGCCCCCTAGGCTTGCTGATTGTGCTCTGTGTAGAGGGGCTTGGCAAACACTCCACATACTGAGGAAAGCTTTGCCATGGAGTTGGGTGACCACAGGGGAGAGTTTCAATATCATTATCATACTAATATGATTATCATTATTACTGTCATCTTCAACACCATTGACAGCCAAATATTGAGTATCTATGATATTCAAGTCATTCTGTTTCGTCCTGAGGATACAAGAAGCTATGGGACATAGCTGGTGGATTCCAATCCAGAGTGCTAGTGCTTGCATTTTATCCTTTTATTCAGTTGCATCTGGTGGTTCTTCAGAAGATAGCTTTATGTTTGGTCATATAGGAGGAAGGAGAGACTGATGAGGCAAAGACCATTCCTATTTCTGGAAGAAGTGCTGGACTTGGAATCTCATGCTCTCAGAAAAATGGATTGTAGATCAATTATTTACTGAATGATCACTGGCAAGTATCTCTCGCTGGAAGATCTCCAACACTGAAGCTCATTACCCTTATCTATAAAATGAGGCTATCTTGCATTTTTGACCTCAGAGTTTTAATGAGGAAAATACAAAAATATAAAATGGGGGCGGCTAGGTGGCACAGTGGATAAAACACCGGCCCTGGAGTCAGGAGTACCTGGGTTCAAATCTGGTCTCAGACACTTAATAATTACCTAGCTGTGTGGCCTTGGGCAAGCCACTTAATCCCATTTGCCTTGCAAAAACCTAAAAAAAAAAAGCTCTATGGACATTATCAAATGCTGAGAGTTAGTATGGCAGTAGTGGGCAGAGGGCCAATCTAGGGGTCAAGAAGATATGAGGTCACTAGTTCTATGATGATGGGAATTCCTTAAGGGCAAAATACATACACTCATTTGTATTCTCAGTGATGATCATTGTGCTTAATAAAGCATTTAATAAATGCTTATTCATTGGCTGAATGAATGGGGCATACCACTAAATCTTTCAGTGACCCCCCAAAATTCTCTCAGATTAAAATAAAAAAGATGAGTTGTCAATATTACATTATTGAAAGGAGTTTTTACACTGAGAATTCTTTACATTAATGAAATAACAGATAGGAACCACTCAAATTATAAAGTGATATAAAATTTGTAACACAATTAGAGCTGTGTTTAGCACATGGTTAGTATGACAGAAAAGGAAAATAATAAATGTTGTAGGGGATGTGGAAATACTGGGGCAGTAATGCACTGCTGGTGAAGTTGTGAACTGATGCAACCTTTCTGGGAAAAAAATTTGAAACTAAGCCCAAATGATAATAAAACTATCTATTCACTTTGATCCAGCAATATCACTACTAGGTTTCCAAGAAAATTTTAAAACAGGCAGGGGAAGAATCTATTTGTCCAAAAATATGTATAGCAGCTCTTTTTATTGTGGCTAAGAATTGGACATTGAGGGGATACCCATCAACTGGGAAGTGACTGAACAAGTTTAGGCATATAGTTATAGTGAAATATTATTGTGCTATAGGAAGTAATATGCAAGATAATTTCAGAAAATCCTAGAAAATCTTGCATGAACTGATGCAGAGTAAAGTGAGCAGCACCAAGAGAACATTGTGCACAGTAATAGCAATATTCTATGATGGACAACTGTGAATTGACTTAACTTTACTCAGTAATGATCCAAGATAATCTTCAAAGACTAATGAAAAATGCTATCTACCTCTAGAGAAAGAACTAATGTCTTCTGAATGTAGACTAAGACATACTATTTTTCTTTCTTTCTTTCTTTCTTTCTTTCTTTCTTTCTTTCTTTCTTTCTTTCTTTCTTTCTTTCTCTCTTCCATGCTTAGGTTTTATTTCACTAAAGAGTACATGAAAATATTGTACAAGATTGCTCATGTATAACCTTTATCAAATTGCTTGCCTTCTGGTGGGAGAGGCAGGGAGGGGAGGGAGCAGAAGAGGGATAGAATTTAAAACTCAAAATTTTAAAAAAAGAATGCTAAAAGTTGTTTTAACATGTAATTGGGGGAATAAAATTATTAAAATTTTAAAAATGCTTGTTCTCCTCCCCTTCCCCATTCATATGCTAGTCTGTGTTATTGTTAAATGGGAAGTAGTAATGAAAGCTACAAATAAAAATTGCTGTGATATAGTTTATGGAATGAAACACCCTGAAACCTAAGCAGGGGTTTCACAGGATTAGTGGAGTTAGTGAACAGACAAGTGGAGATAAGGTATAGTATGAGCAAAGAAGAACAGGAGCAAAAGGTAGGAATGGGTTTGGTGCACTGAATTGACTTATAGGGTTCCAAGAGTAGGAGAGAAGAGCAGTTGGTTAGAAGAGTAGTTACTTTTAAATACTAGCCTGGGACCAGAATGGAGATGACCTTAAAGAATAAGTTAAAAATTGACATTATTCTGAAGGCAATGGGAAGCCATTGCTAACTAAATATAGAAGCCCAAAAGGATTCCTTGAATACCTGGGAACTTTATCTGCCTTTGCTTCCCTGAAAGGATAGAAAAAGAAAATATGTTCTTCCTCATTCCTTTCTTATACTTCAGCGTACATGTATTCACACTGGTCTAGGCACTCCTTCCAACAAGGCAATTTACAATCTACTCTTTTGTAACTACAGGTCTTCATAAATATCTTCTATAAGAGATCCATTAAAATGCTATGAGCCTTCTTTTAAATCACTTGACATTATCATGTGGATGTGCCATCAGTTACCCTTTGCTCTAGCTTTAGGTCTGGCCCACCTCCTTTTCCAGGAAAATATCTTTTGATCCTATCTTTTATTATTGTTTTTTTTTAATGCTTCAGTCTATTTAAACATTCTTTGAGTGACCAACTCTTCAGACTCTTCCCAGATTGAGTTGTCCCATGTCTCACATCCTTATGTAACAGTATCACTGAAAGAATATTCTTATTAAAAAGATAGTATTTTGTTTCAGCATCATTAAATTCATTGCAAAACTTTGAATCATTGAATTTGTTGTGAAATTTTTCAATTTCAATTCAGTCAACATTTTTTCCTACTCAGTTCTAGATACAGTTCACTGTCCACGTGCAGTGTCTGTTCAAGATATCTGAACTGATAAACTAGATTTTTGGATTATCCATACAGATGCAGACTATAATCTGAATTATAGATATTCTTTATTTAATTTTTCCCAGTTCGAATAACTTAGATGAAGGGGTTTTTTAATAGTTATAGAACTCAAGTAGGTAGGAGGCACAGTAGATAGATTACTGGGCTTGGAATCAGGAAGACATATATCTTCATAAGTTCAAATCTGACTCAGATACTTACTGTCTAGTCCTTGGCAAGTCACTTAACCCTGTTTGCCTCAGTTTCTCATCTGTGAAATGAGTTGAATAAGGAAACAGAAAACCACTCCAGTATCTTTGCCAGGAAAACTCCAAATGGGGGCCAGAAAAGTCATATATGGCTGAAACAACTCAACAACAACAACAACAACAACAACAAAAACCAAAAATTCAATTAGGAGGTCCTTCACTGTTCTTAGGCTTGATGTAATCAATATAACCTCAAGCATAATCTAGAGGACCCATCCATTTATAGGGAATCTTTCTCCCATTGGACTCAGTACTGGACATCCTCCATGACAGTGATAAGCAAGTTTGACAAGCATACATCAAAACTTGTTTGACTCTAAGAATAAGAGGCTACAGTATTCTCTGCCCCATTCCCTAGCTTGGATTAGCTATTGTAAGAGCTGAAGTAACAGAGTAATTTATTCTGTGGTAAACATATTGTGTCCCTTAGATCCATAACAAATAACATGCTTGAATTGAAATCAGAAAGAGTACTAGTTTTTGTGCCAATGAGCAAGTCACTTAATCTTTCCATCCCAGTTTCCTCAACTATGAAATAAGAAAAAAAAACAACTATGGCACTTGCTTCAAAGGATTGTTTTGAGAATCAAATGAAATAAAATAAGCAAGGCTCTCCACAAGGAAAGTACCATATAAATAATGATAATAATAATAGTAATCACTATTATTGTAATCATAAAATAAATTATTAACTAGTGTTGGTTGAGTGAATGAGTAAGTCAAATTATGTGTGATCCAATTAAGACTCAAAGCTTCTAGTGGAAAGATGTACACAGAGATGTCATTTGAAAATTCTCTTTCACCCAGAAATGTTGTGATTCTGATCCTAATACATCTATATCTGCTATGTGATACTTTTCTATTTCTTCCCATAATTTGTCATGAAGAAACACCTAAATGTTTCCTATCCTTAATATTCTTATTTATAAAATAAGGTTTATAATAAGAATAATACCACTGCCTTCCAAGGTTGTTTTAGGGATTAAATAAGAAAACTTCTTTTAAGGACATTGTTAAATCATGAAGTACTCTATAAATGTTAATTATTACTGTTATTCCAAAATATTGAGAAAAATAATAGATGAAGGCCTCTAGTAAATTCGGTATTTACTAAGGAGAATTTGCAAAGAAGCCATGGACAGGATGAGAAGGAGCCAATAAAACATGATCTTCATTGCTGCAAGGAAAACCATGCCATACCAATGAAATCATGGATCCATTAAAATAAATTCAGTAGTTCAATTCTTCAATACATTATCCCTGAATTTGGGCAAAGCATTTGACAATATCTCTTTGACTGTTCCATAAACAAAACTTTCTCTCTCTTTGTATCAGATATTTTCTCTGGCTATCCCCCATGCCTGAAATGTTCTCTATTCTCTGCTCCTTTTATTGACCACCCTGGCTTCCTTTAAGTCATAACTCAAATCCTACCTCCTACAGGAGATTTCCACAGTCCTTCTTAATTCTAGTGCAGGGACTTTTGTCTCTTTTTATATCCCCAACACTTAGTACGGTATCTCACAATGGGAGGTGATTAAAAATATTTATTAATTAGCTGACTGATTAATTAATGATATCCTTAAGAACAAGATTTACAGAATAAAAAGATTCCAGGGTCCAGATATTTCAAACCTATAACTGCACAGGAGTCCTTTATCCAGTATTCCCCAACAAGTTTTCTGTCTTCCTGAAGAATTCTAGTAACAGGAAAGGCATCTTTTCATGAACTCATAAAGTATTAGAGCTAGCCAGGACCTTGGATATTTTTGAATACAACCCTATTTTGAAATCAAGGTCCAACATGATGAAATGCTCCCTATTACCTACAAGATTCTGTTTGTTTTAAAAACCTTTTTTGAATTTGGTGCTTTATCATTTTTCCAGTTTTCTTATATCTTACTGCCTTCCTCCTTGTTCTACAAAAAGGACACTCCATCTCCTGACACTATTTTTCACTAACTGTCCCTCTTTGCTGAAATTGTTTCCTCATTTTCGCCTCCTTGCTTCCTGACTTTCTTTGGATGTCAGTTAAAATCCCACCTTCATCAAGAAGCCATCTCTGATCTCCCTGAACTCTAGAGAATTCCCTCTAAGATAAACTATAATTTATCCTGTGTGTATATATATATGTATATATATATATATATATATATATATATATATCCTGCTTATACACAGTTTGTTACATTTTGTCTCCTATAGATTGTGAGATCCTTGAGAAAAGGAAGCATTTTTGCCTTTCTTATATCTCCAGGATGAGTACAATGCCTGGGACAAAGGTGATTAATAAATGCTAATTGACTTGACCTGTTGACCTACTCAAAAGTACACAGATTTAAGTGACAGCATCAGGATTTGAGTGCTCATTTATTCACTTCTAGGGTACTTTCCACTATATTATGCTGCTTTCTTAAAGAAATGTGGTCTTCTGTTATTATGATTAAATAGATTTGGAATTGAATGAATGATATATCCATGTCAAACGTATGTCAGACTGGACAGAGAAATCTAATGAAATACTCCCAGGGATTTGCTCCTAGACATGTTCTGTTCACTATTTTTTGTTTGTTTTTGCAAGGCAGTGAAATTATATGACTTGTCCAAGGTCACACAGCTAGGTAATTATTAAGTGTCTGAGGTTGGATTTGAACTCAGGTCTTCCTGACTGCAGGGTCAGTGCTCTATCCACTGCACCAGCTAGCTGCCCCTGCCAATCCTATTCTAACTCATCTCCTTGTATCACACACCCCACCTCACTCATCTCCAAGCTAACCCATCCTCCATTAAGTTGCAAAGGTAATTTTCTAAAGGATAGGTCTTCATAAATGAATCTTCCTTCCCTCCTACCCTAACCCCATTCCCCCCCATTCCAAGGAGTTCTAGTGTCCCCCTATTAACTCCAGGATTCAATAAAAAGAAACCCTAACTCTGCTATTTTAAGAATGTCATAACTTGTCCCCTTCCTACCTTTCCAGGCTACCTTTACTTCCCTCCATGCATACTCCAATCCAAGGACACTGACCTACTTTTAGTTCCTCCCTCATGATATTCTTGTCTCCTACAGATTGGAACAGGTGGCCTATGTGGTCCCTTCCAGCTCTTAGTTTAGGGAATTTAGAGAAAGAAAGAAAGAGAGAGAGAGAAAGGGAGGGAGGGAGGGAGGAAGGAAGGAAGGAAGGAAGGAAGGAAGGAAGGAAGGAAGGAAGGAAGGAAGGAAGGAAGGAAAGAAGGAAGAGATAGATAAACAAAGATAATCAAATAATAAATGCAATGCCTCTCCAGACAAAAATCACAAAAAAGTTTACATTTTGATTGGAAAAATAATGATGCAAATTTTAAAAGGAAAATAGTAAAAAATTATTTGTTTTGTCTCATTCTAAACCTGCCTGTAGACTTTAAAAATAAAAAATAAATCTGACTATATAGTCACTGTATATATTGTTCTTATTCCATTCATCTTACATTTATTAAATATCTAACTATACTGTAGTAGGCAAGCTGTCTAAAAATAAAGCAATGAATCTCTAAATATCAAATTTCAGTCATCAGGAGTAGAGAACTGCATACTTATACTTTTCTATTCCCTGAAATTATAGTCACTGATTTTACCTATAATTAAGGACAGCTCTTTCATTCACAATCACAGAGTTTGCTGGTTTTCTATCTTGCTTTAAATTCTCTGAGATTTCCAAAGGGGCTAAAGAGGTGATTGAGGGACCTGAGAAAGTGACATGCTGCCAAAAACAAATCTAACAGCATGGAGAACTATGGCTCATGAGAAAATATCCTAATTTCCATTAGAAGGAATTCCCTGGTTGCAAATAGAGAGGGTGAGAGCTGGATTTTCCTGAACCTATGGACTTTTCCCTTGGGGAAGCCCAGGTGATACCAATGAGGAGCCTTGCATGTCTCCCTGCCTACCTTTAATGCTCCCAGGCTGCCAATATAACTGATGTAACTCAATATGAGGCCAAAACACAGGAGGGGGAGACCCTGCTGCCTGGGGTTAGGCAACTAGATGCTGATTACAGTTGACAGAAGAAGCGGGGGAGAAATTTCTGCTGACCAACAGCTATCTGCAACCCTCTAGCAAGTCAAATTACATTCCAAATACCTAGTATCTGTCTCATCCCAACAGCTCTTCAATCCGGGGCCATCCCTCTGAGCTGGAGGGGCCAAGCATATTCCTGTAGGCATTTTCAATCTATATTGCATTCTCTGTGGGAAGATCCTGCCTCGGACAAAGTCCAGACACAAGAAAGTTGGCAGGCAGAAAACCTAGTGACAGGTCGTCTGGCACGTGAAACAATGGCAGATCCAATTCAAGGATCCAACTAGTTGGATGAGACACATAGGATCAGAGAATTAAGAGCTGAAAGGACTCTTAGAGATCTTCTTATCCAATGCCGTCATTGTACAGATGGGGAGTCTGAGGCTCCTCCAAAGGAGCAAAGTGACTTGCACAATGATGAGAATTTATACATTACAGAACTAAGATTCAAATCTAGGTCGACAGACATTAATGACATATGACACTCCTAATTAGGAAATGTCCAAAAATATTTTTATACTATTCTTCAAACCAGGCACTGCAACACTCTAAATTTAAGTAAATCATCTTTATATTCTAAAACACAACCAGAAGGCCTCAGAATACTTCTCACCACTAAAATAACTCTCATGTAACCTCCAATATTTTAACTTTATTGTTTAGAAGAAATCCATAGACCATCATTCAGCATCATTTTATCCTTTTCAAGCAAAAAAAAAAATCTGAAGCTTAGTGTATCTGGATTCTTAGTTGATTACTGACTAGAAGCAGTGACTAAGAAGCAAGAGACAGAAAAACTCAAAAGCAGATACAGAACTGTGGTGTATTATTTCAGTGTTTGCAATAGTACAACCATAGATCAAGAAAAGATGAAATTAAGTTTGAGGTCCAAGTATAAAAGAAAAAGAAATACTCTATAGATGACTATTCAGAATGATGAAAATAAATTACTTTGGAACTTGAGACAGTAAACTTCAGTTATCTGGAAAACATAGTAAATATTTTTTTAAGCAAAGGAATTTAATTTAATAGCAAAGTAATATAATTAAAAATGAAATTTTCTTCTCATAAACCTGGACTTCACTTTCCCTCAAATACACATACCATCAATGGGAAAAAAATTGAACATGGAGAAATTTCATGTATGGGAAATATACACATAGTGAAGACATAAAGCACATACATGGACGAGTGACTCATATTTCTCCTTAAAGAAGACACATAATGAATGCTTATTGAATTCATATTTGGACTCATTCTTCAGGAATGTCTATAAGCATAATTTAAACAAAACTATTTGAAAGATCCCCATTTTCACAGACTAAGAAAATATCATAGGGTTTAGAGTTAGAAGATAATTTAGGTGTTATTGTTTGGTCATTTCAGATTCTTCATGACCCCATTTGCATTTTCTTGGCAAAGATACTGGAATTGTTAGTCATTTCCTTCTCTTTACAGGTGTTGTCTCCTATACAGATGTTGTCTCCTGTTGTCTCCAGTTCACTTTACAAATGAGGAAACTGAGTCATAATGGTTCTTATCCAGAGTCACACAGCTAGTAAATCTCTTAGGCCAGATTTGAGCTCAGGAAGATGAGTTTTCCTGAAACCAAGTCTGGACCACTAAACACTGTACCACCAAACTGCCCCATCTTGGTCTTTTTATAAAAGGAGTAGCTTACTTAGCTTTGGTCAAATAGGTAGTAAAACCACATGCAGCCAGGCTTTGAACCCAAGTACCCTGTCTCCAAATCCAGTCATATTTCAATCCAATACATCAATCCAATACATCTTGTACATTGGGAGTCTGTGTGTATGTGTGCATGAACTTAATGTTTTAGATTCCTTAAATAGTTCTTGAAATGGTCCTGGTGACCCTCACTGCTACATACAGAGCCCTGAATAGCAGAAGAGAGCCCTCCCTTTGAAAACCTCTTGAACTTCCTGATCAGGGCCTCATGGGTATAAATCATGAAGGCTAAGTAGTCACCACCTTGCTACGCTTTCAATCAATCACTTAGCCAACAAGCAAGCATTTATTTAGTGCCTATGTGCCTGGACAGTAAGGCTACAAAAACCAAGAATGAAACAATCTCTTTCTCAACTATTTCAGGTAGTAATTCAAAGAACATCTGAGACTAGTTTTGTCACTATAACTGGGAGTACTGTTACCAGACACAGAGCCTTACAATTCCCCTAATCAATCCAGCCTTTCTCCAAACATCTCTCTGCTCCTCTATAACAGAAGTCAGGTTAGTATCATGGAAATAATGCTCAGATCTAACATCAGGTCTGGCTCTGAGAAACATTAACTTGGTGAACTTAAGCTAATCCCATCCCTTCTCAAGAAGTTTTAGTTTCTTCATGTGTAAAAAGGACAATTTAATATGTTCTTAATAAGGAATTTTTGTTGCTTTAGATTTTTCATGTGTAAAAATGACAGTTTAGCTTCTTCCTAAAAAGGGAGTTTAGTTTCTTCATGTGTAAAAAGGGGTTGGAGCAGAGTGTTTCCAGTGTTTCTTCTGATTTTAAGTCCTATGAGTAAAAGAAATGAAAAAGAATCGCCATTCTCTTTTCCTGGTTCTTCACTCATCCAAGAAACTCTTGGAGAATTCTGAACATACTGTTCATGAACTGATCCTGAGGTTTCTATCCCTAGTTAATCTGTCTTACTGTGACATACACAGACAGCAGGAATAAAAGACTGACATTTATGGAGTCCTGGAAAAGACTACTTGACCCAAAATTATTACCTCCCCAATATCATTAACAATGAACTTTAAAAATCACATCCTTCATTCATTCCCTTGAATTTAGTCATCAAAGACTATTATGAAAAATGTTATTTGAGAGAGAAGTAACAAATACATGAATTCAAAATCAGTTTAATCAAATTAGTTGGGCCTTTAAAGAATGAGACAGAAGATAGGATCATAAAATTAGACTAGACATGAGCTTAGATTTAGTCTAACCCTATCAAATATTTGGGAACTGAGACCCAATTCTTGGTTAAATGACAAATCCAAGGTCATTGAGGTCATAAATGGTAAATATGAAATTTTCACCCAGGAACTTTGACTTCATAAAATAACTCTTTACATTATACTATTCTGTATTTCTCTAGTAGTTGTAGGCAATAAAAGGGAGGACAAAAATCTGTAATATTTAGCAACCCTGATTTGGTAAAGTCCTGGGGAGGATGAGTATGATAGATGGCTGGGAGGAATGAAGATATTTTATGGAAAAAGCAGAATTAGAAAAGATTTAAGGATAACTTCCTGAACTTTTTTTTTGCACTGAAAAGGAAGAAATCCTCAAGACATAAAAGCAATATGTTTCATTTCTCCAGGAACACAATATTGCATACCTCCAAAGTTAAGGCTTGTTTATTTGTTTATTTATTTTATATCTGAACTACTCTCTCACATGACCCTAAGCTACAAGGAAATGTTCCATGATCAATTTGAGCAAAGTGACATATGCCAGATATCTCAACAAAAGTGAATTTCCCTTTACAGAGCAAGAGCTAAAATTTAGGAATAAGAATAATACATCTTCTTCATACACATACACACACACACACACACGCACACATGCACACATGCACACATACACAGACTCCCAATTTGTCAGATGATTTTCCATGAACCACCAGTGTCTCCTTATTAGATTGTGAGTGTGAAAAAGGCTGGAACAAGTCTGGGTTTTGATTTAAACTTCACATCAGCATATAATCCATGAAGAAATACCTTAAAATATAGCAAAGTACCTAGGACTGAAAAAAGGAATCGGAGTGGTCATTAAATGGGAGAGAAAGTTAACAAAGAAATGTCTAGTATAGCCTTGGTAGCCATGAAATATGAAAAAAGACCCAGAGGAAATTTTAGTGTATTGGGTAGCTCCTCTGCAGATAATTTGTGGAAGGAAAAAGACAAGACCTCTTCAAGAGGAGTAGGCATGAATGGGCTCATATCCATTGAAGAAGTAAAGTATCACCGTCTCCACCATTTCCTAGTGCCTAGCTAAATACTTCAAAGATCCAAGATTTTATCTGAAGTAGCTGGTATTCACTTGAAGATCATAACCTCTATATATCTTAGTTGAAATTTTCATGAGTTTCTATGGCTGAAAAGAATCATTGATGATCAAGAACAGAGTAATAAGCATCTCAGAATTTGGTTAGACCAAACACAAATGTTATATTGTTCATTTTTATCTCCATACTCAAACTATTCTAGTTTACCAGGAGCTTCTAGAGCTTAGATTCTGTTGACAAGACCTTCTTCTAATGAAATGTCAGCTCCCTGAGGACAAAGATTATTTTATTTTTATCTTTTTATTAATAGTGTCATTTTTATATCTTATTGTATATAAAATATATATATATATATATTAATTATAATAAATAATAATAGTATTTATGTAGTGTTTTAAGATTTAGTTACTTTACACATATAATCTCATTTGATTTTCAAATAAGTATAGGAGGTAGGTGTAATTATAATTCTGATTTTATAAATGAAGAATCTTTAGCAGAGTAAGGTTGAGTGCCTTGCCCAGAGTCATACAACCATTGTCTAAAGCTAGACTCAGTTCTTCCATCTCTTAATCCAGAGCACTTGTAATAGTAGTAGTCATAATAGTAGTAGTATAGTAGCAGTAGAAGTAGTAGTGACAGTAGTAGTGGTGGTGGTGGTGTGGTAGTGGAGTTGGTGGTGGTGGTGGTGGTGGTAGTAGTAGTAGTAGCAGTACTGGTAGTAGTAGTAGTAATTTGACACTTATATGGTAATTTAAAGTTTACAGAGTACTTAATAAACACTGGTTGACTGACTATATAGATTGCTTCATTTATCTTACAACTATCATGAGTTATAAGCATCATTATCTCCAATTCACATTTTACAGATGAGCAAACTAAGGCTCTCAAAAGTTAAGCCAATGGCCCAAGTTGTCCATAAATGAATGGCAGGGTCATAATTCAAATCTAGGACATTCCTTACTCCAAGTCCAAGTATGCTTTTTAGAGATCCTACCATGCAATAAGGCAGTTTCCTTCTCCAGGTCTTAGCTCCAAGGCCTCAGGTGTCACTCTGGGCTAGTCCATTTCAATATTATTCTTTAGGTCTGGAGTCTTAATTATAATGAGAACAATAGAAACTAAGGGGAGGAGAAGAAGAAAGAAGGAAGGTAGGGTGAAACATTAGAGAATTGCTGAGAGAGAAGAAGAAGAAAAACAGCCCCCTCTGAAAGCTTTCCAATCACTCCAGTGAACACCATCCCTAATTCTTTTCTTAAAGTATAAAATCATTCTTCCACTGATCTCACTTGTGGTCAGAGCTCAGTACAGGACCATCCGTCACTGGGCTGATTTGGTTCAGCAGGTGTTGGCTGGGCAATCGCTCATTTCAGGCTAATCTGCTAGCGGCTGTCAGGGGTTATGGAGTATTTATTGAGTTTGTGTCAGGTCCGGATGACCAATAGCCAACAGCCGGTGGATACGCACTGACATTGATGATATTGCTGAATTAAACGAGGTGATGTATACTGAACTTGCTTAGAGCCAGGAATGAACCGAGGATTATTTTATATATGATACAGAGAATCCCTGAGCTTTCCTTTTTGATGAAAACAACATAGATGTGCTATTTCTATTAAAAGAGAAAATATATATTGCCCCTACCAGGAGTAGACAAGTCCATATTTAAATGTAGGGTATTTTCTGGGAAGAAATACAGATTAAAGGGAGAGTTAGACTTTCTACCAAGCCTTAGCTAACTGATGAGTTAACTACTCCATTCTCCATAGTTCTCAGTTTCTATAAGGCTCATCCAAAAGACTTTCACTTTCAGGACTTACCCAAAAGAGAAATGGTAACCAATGATCATGACTTTATAAATTGTTCCCTAAAAAAAAAAAACCAAAGATGGTCAGAAGGCTATGTAAACCGACTGTAACTTAACTTGGAGAGATTTCAATATTAGAGGCCAAGACATCCCAATAATTCTCTATATGAGTAAAAGTTTAGTCATCCAAGGAATAGAAAATATTCCAGTTGATTTCTATTTTCAAATTCAAATTACACAGTTGACTGTAAGCTCCCAGAGACTACTCATGGTACTACCCCTCCTCTCTGTCTTCATCTCCCTCATATTTCATGCCCCCGCTGTCAAGAATAAAAATCTTCCACCCACAAGAGAAATCTTGACAGGTAGTGTAGAGTGGTGAAAGTACATTGGAAAAATGCTATATAACACAACTTTTTTGAAGAATCTTCTCTGTACAGTAAATTATGCATTTTACTGAAAGAGATAGAAACCTTACATAATACTCAAGTCCTGTCCTCAGAAGCTACAAAGGGGTTAATTGTAAGATTTGGAATCAGAGAGCTTGGGTACAGAATCTGCCTTTGACATATTAACTATATGACCATGAAAAGCCATTTAATTTCTGTAAAATGAGGTTAATAATACCTATAGAGTCTATGTTATAGTACTGCCATAATACTCATGAGTTAACATGCAAAAATTTAAAGTTTAAAGTATCATGAAAATATTAGTTATAATTGCCGTACTGTTACTACAAGTGCATTAAGGCAGTCAAATGGCTTAATGAATAGAACACACTGGACATGGAGTTAGGAAGATCTGAGTTTAAATTCTACTTTAGTCACTAGCTGTGTGTACCTTGGAAAGTTACCTAAACACAGTCTGCCTCAGTTTCCTCATTTGTAAAATAGGAATAATAATTTCTACCTCCCAGATTTATTGTGAGGATCAAATTAGATTATACATGCAAAGTGTTTTGCAAACCTTAATGAATTATAAAAATGCTAGCTATTGCTGTTGTAAGGATTTTAAAAATATATAGTGTCATATGAAATACCTTTTTATAAAATCAAGTATTCCTTTCCCACCCAGGCTGGAAATGAGAGGCAATTTACAGGCCCAGTCTTACTACAGACCATCACTATGAGCTTCTTCACTTTCAACCTGGACTGGCTTCCTCCTTAGGGAATCTGGTAGCGCTCCCCCAAAACTGAGGGGCTCAATATATTGATGTCAGTCTTAGCATAAACACTCAGTCACCTCAGCTCTCTGCAGCTCAAAACTCTTGAGTTCAAGAGATCCATTAGTCTTAGCCTCCTAGGGTTACAGTATGTGCCATCATGCCCATTATAAATTGACTCTTAAGGGATTAGGTAGACATTTAATAGACCTGAATTGAATTCTAGCACTACTATGGGAAGGGTAGCAGATTTCCTCTTGCCTGAGATCTTCAGGCAAAGGCTGGTGACCACTGTCTGGGAATGTTATGAAGTGGATTTTTTAGTGAGGTAAAGATCCAACTCATTTACTTCATAAGTCCCAATCAACTCTAAAGATGATATCATGTGATTGAAAAGTCATTTCACTAGATCTCATTTTTCTCAGCTGAAAAATAAGAGAGGACCTGCTGATTTCTATGGTTCTCTTCTACTGAAAATCTGCTGTGAATAGAAGAGACTCTAAGAAAGGTGAATAGAATCTTTCTGTCAGAGTTGTTTCCTCCATAAAGCAGAAACATACATTTGTCAGACCTTTCTTAGACATCTCCAAGGAGGGTTAGATTATAGAAGTATCAAAGGGATATTGGAATAAAAAAGACTCATCTACCAAGAGAACAGATGTTAACACCAAGAACACCACAGACAGAAGAGTAGCTATAACACCACACAGTTCAGTTCTATATAATAGGGAAACATTCAATATTTAGACTCTAAGGAACTACAATATTTTCTGTCTTTCATTAAAGACCAATCTCTAAGGATCTGTGTCTGTCCAGTAGATTTAAATCAGCAGAAGATGATTAGAAGAATTGTTCTCCAGGGACTTATGTCTAATCCAACGCTAACATCAGTGAAGATTAGAAGTCTTCTTAAAGTGACAAGATTCTAGTCTAGAGGGAATCTTGTATCATAAATACCATATTCTGGCTAATAAAGGAGTATAGAGAAAACACAGCAATCTTGATCTTCTCACGTTTCTGTGTCCTACAATCTGCCACTAGCTGGCTGGTGTCCAAATGTCCACCTTTGTCCCTGGGCCAGTTTAAGAAACGTCTGAACATATATAGACTGAACTCCAATTTCTCCCAATCATACCATACCCATGCACACTTTCCTCTTCCTACTCTATGATTCTGAAAAATCTAATCAACACTATTAAAATTCTTCTCTTTGGTTGCCACCCTCCATCCCCTATATGTAATGTTTCCCTCATTAGAATATGATATTCCTTGAAGGGAAGGAAATTTTTATCTACATCTATTTGCTTAGAACAGTATCACAGTATCTGCATCAAAAACAAAACTCACAGAAGATCCCCAAACTCAATTTTTGGCCCATTTTTCCTTTATGTTCATCTTCCATAAAGTCACATGATTCCAGATTTAAGGAGGAAAAAGACTACAATCTATCGGGTCCAAAGTTCCCTCCTTATAAATGGGGAAAGTGAGACACAAAGACATTAGATGATATGTCCAAGGTCACAGAAGTAGCAAGTTCCAAGGCTGGAATTTGAACTCAAGTGTATCTTTCTATAGCACCACACTTCATCTCTTTGACATCTCAGAAAAAAAGAATATAGGACCTTGAATAATCATCTCTTGAATAACTGAGAATTGATTTGTTGAATATTTACCTCACATACAAAATTAATAAAAATGATATATCTTTATGCATATGAACACTCACCTCCAACAGCATGCACATGTGTGTATACCACACACACACACATACTCACATACATGCTATATTCTTAGGTGCTTTCCAACAACCTGAAAAATTCCACGATACTCTTAGCAGGATGTAAATTGAATTTAGGCTACAGAACATATTCTGGTACAATTGCTACTGAATTATTCCACATAATATATCAAAGTTAATTTTTGGTCCTGTCAGCTTGCTTGAGGAGTTGGGTGACTGTCAGTCCGGCTGCTCTAGCCTTCAGTGCCAGAGAAGAATCTGAAAGTCAAACAATCCAAACGGTGGCGACCTTGGCAGGGATGGGGGTTAGATTACCATCATGATTAAATGCCAAAGTGAAGGCTCTGGAGCTAGAATTTGAATACCTGTTTACATGTAGCATAACAGATAGCCGCCTACTGACTGCAAGGTTGTAACTCACTCCCAGGAGCGCTGACGACACCATAAAGCATGAGGACCTTGCTCAGGAAGTCTGCATCTTGGCAGCAGGGCCCAAGAGTGATTTAGGGGCTACATTCATTCAGAGACTATCTAATCTATTGTCTTTTATTACATGCACTACCCAGAGTATCTCTGGTCTCCGTCGTCTGTCTGTCTGATTTCTCTCTCTCTCTCTCTCTCTCTCTCTCTCTCTCTCTCTCTCTCTCTCTCTCTCTCTCTCTCTCTGTAGCTATCTCTCTCTCTCTAACTCTGTACCCCTCTCTCTCCTCTCTCTTAGTCTTTTTCTTGGTCTTTTTATCTGTGTGTGTGTCTTTCTATCTCTATTTCTGTCTGTATCTCCCTTTCTATCTCTTGATTTTTCCATATCTATCTTTGTTTCTCTCTCTCTCTCTCTCTCTCTCTCTCTCTCTCTCTCTCTCTCTCTCTTTCTCTGTGTCTATCTCTGTTCTTTATGCATATTGCTATCTTTCTCTATCTCCTAGTCTTTCTATCTCTATCTTTGTCTCTGTGCCTCTCACTTTCTATATCTTGGTCTTTCTATTTCTCTCTGTCTCTCTCTCTGTCTCTCTGTCTCTGTCTCTCTCTGTCTCTCTGTCTCTCTGTCTCTCTGTCTCTCTGTCTCTCTGTCTCTCTCTGTCTCTCTCTCTCTCTCTCTCTCTCTCTCTCTCTCTCTCTCTCTCTCTCTCTCTCCCTCTCTCTCTCTCCCCCTCTCTCCCCCAACTTTCTCTTCAAAAAGGAGCCAGCAATCTAATCTTCCTTACAATGATTCCAATAGGGAGTATAAATCAAAGACAGCTTGGGGGGGGGGGGTCCTACCTATGTGTCAGGAGCACGATAGAGGGGCAAAATAGAAAAGAACACAAGGCAGAAAACTGGCAAATACACTAAATATGGAATCAGAAGACCCAGGTTCAAGTCTTGTTTCTGTCATTTACCAGGCATGTAACCTTGAGCAATTCACTTAACCTTTGTAAGATTCAGTGTCTTCATCTATAAAGTGGGAAGTTAAAATAAATGTCTGTGACATCAGTAGAATAGACATAAAGCTGAATTTCATGTTAGAAGATCTGAATTCAAAACTCACTTTCTATGAGTATTCTTTATACCACCCATGTAACCTTCAGCAAGCAACTTGAGACCATAGGTCTTGAACTAGAAGGGACCTCAAAGGTTGAGGCTATCTAGTCCAAAATCTAGTTTTATTGAAGAATTCCAGGGAGATTGAGGGACTTAATCCAAGGACAAATAGGGAACAATTGTCATATATCATTTTCCATCCTGCTGATCTCTTGACCTCATCATTGTCTCTAGTAATTCATCTTCCTGCAAAATCACATCAACTCTGAAACTCATATCTCAGAATGCCTAGTCCTGGGACTCCTCCCTCCCTCCCCTACCTCCCTCTGATTAGAGAATGTAGGGGTCAACAATGGTGAGTTCCTCCTGTAGGCACCTCATCATTTCCCAAGAAGTTCCAGGTCGTCTTTTCAGGTTCTTTTTAGGTAATGTCTCCCTGCATTAGATTCTGAGGTCCTTGAAGCAAGGGACTACTTTCTGATTTTCTTTGTATTCATAGAATTAGCTCAGTTCCTGATACATAGTAGAAGGGTTTTGATAAATGTTTTTTGACTAGTCAGATGAGAATTTGAGCATATAGCATCTTATTCCAGAGACAGTCAATTTGCCCACTCTAGGTCTTAGGCTTCTTTCTCTGTAAAATGAAGGGTCTGTATCACCTCTCAAGCCCCTTTCAGGCCTAGCTCTGAGATCCTTGAGATCCTGTTCTCTTGAGATCCTTGAGACTCACCCAGCTCTCAGGGTCTATAAACCATCTATAGAGAATGTTTTCTTCCTCATTCTGACATGTCCAGCCTCTCCTAACTTTGTCTCCTCCTCACTGTTCCTACCCCAATATGTACCTCTGCCTCACTCCACCCTAAAATCTCCCATGGACTCCCCTTTATTGAAAGATAGGGGTGGAGTGATTTCTTCACATCTCCTGTGACTAATTGTCTCAGGGCATCTGACATTGAAATAATCCATAATTGCTTAATCTATCCCCGTCTGTGTGGTAAGAAACGGAAAAGCACTTTAGAAAGATCAATCATCTAAAATCATTGAGTAGCATATTGGAACTAGGGTCGCTGCCTGCTGAGAAAATGATGGTGGTGAGAGATAAAGGCTTGGAGAGGAGTCTGTCTCTGTCTCCATAGCTTTTTGATTCTAAGATAGATTACCAGCAGCATTAACTGCTCTCTGTTTCTGCCAAACAAAGATAATAGCATTGGAAGTAACATTCTCATAATAAACGATACAGCAATCCAATGAACGACCCCTGGCCCTCTTTTCCCTGACAGCACTAGCACACTAGCAGATGAGGCAGCATGGGGGTGGGGGGGAACCTTTGTGGTCTATACTCTGGCATCCAGGGACCAAAAAAGGGGGGGGAAATTGGAGTAACTAAACAGCTGAAAAAACATAAAAAGCTCCATATACTCTCTATAAACATGCAGTTAGAGATATTCAGGCTGGAAAACACTTGGTGGAATAGGGTCAAATCTCTCATATGAATCAAATTAGTGGGCATTCAACTACAACTACAGTACATGAGACTTCAGGGACTAGAAAAACACAGCATTTACAATGCTGAGTTTCTCAAACTAGTGTCCCTTCCTCGTTTAATGTCCCCTCCCTCCTCCTCCTCCCCATCTTCTTCCTTCCCATCCTCCTTTTCAATCCTCTTTTCTATCCTCCTCCTTCTCTTTCTCCTTTTCTTCCCCTTCCTTGTCATATTTCTCCTTTCCTCCTCCTTTTCTTTTTTTCTCTTACACAATTTATTTGTTGCCATTGATAACAGCCCTAGTGTTTCTGTGAAGAAGACCTTGGTAGAAACTTCCCATCTTTTTAAGGAAATGAAAACAAAATATACTGCTGATGGACAAAGGGGAAGAACTCTGTTCACAGAAATTAAGAAAGGTATGGAAGGTGGGTGTCCTCATGATGTTCAAAGCAGCATAGCATGGCAAAAAGATTCTGTGCTCAGTTTGAATCCTATTGTTGATACACACTGTGCCATCTTGGTTAATCCACTTCTTTTTTCCTAGGTCTCAAAGCCTCCATTTTTAAAATGTTATGTGAGGATGATGATAATGCTTGTCTTTTATTCTCCAAGAAGACCTAGACATCAAAGGAAGTGATGCTATGACAAGCACATGAATGGAATTTGAGTGAGGGAGTATTGACATTTTAGGAATCTACTCTCATATCCATCCTTGTCAATATTGTCATCACAATAAGAAACCAAGTAATCTTCAGGTGTTTGCGATGGGCGGCAGAATAAATTCCCTTTACCCAATCCAATCAACAAGGCATGTTGTTGCACCAAACTCCTTTATATTTATTTGTGTTTGTAATTTTTATGTTGTTTCATCAAATATTTGTGTAGATACTTTCCTCCCCATAAAAATAAACTCCTGGGGAGTAGAGTTATCTAGGGATAATTCTTCTTTTTTAAACTTTGTAACCTCATCATCTGACACATAGTAATGATTATTAAATGTCTGTCAACTCACTGTTATTTGACGTCCATTGGGTTGAAGGAATGACTTTATGATTTTAATTGACTTAATGTATAGAACACTGTATGGGGTCAGGAAGATCTGAATTTGACTTTTATTTCAGACACTTGCTAGCTGAGCAAAACTGGACAAGTCATCTCACTCCTCAGCCTCAATTTCTTCATTTGTAGAAGGATAATAATAGACACCTGGGCCTATTACACTTACAGGACTACTATAAGAATAAAATGTACGAACACATGTTAAGTACTTTGCCTACCTTAAAGAACTATATCTAATATGTTTGATTAATCATTTTATTTTTCCAACTACATGTAAAGATAGTTTTTAGCAATCAATTTTTGTAAGGTTTTAAGTTCCACATTTTTCTCCCTCCTTCTCTCTCCTTGACAGAGAGCAATCTAATATAGGTTATACATGTTTGGCTGTGTTAAACATATTTCTATTATAGCTAATATTTTCTTATTATATAGAACAAAAAATTCTGATTAAAAACTGACTTTTCCCCTTGAAAAAAAGGATACATCTCCACTGAGTTTCAGATCTGACAGAAGCTGGAATTCAGAAAAATGAAGGGTGTGATCTATATCTCTCATTAGAGCAGGACTGAGCAGCTCTGATGCTCACACATGCTATGTCACATAGGGAAATGTTACTTGGAAATTTAAGACTCAAGTCTTCTGAGATCACCTTGTGGTCTTCTTCCATCCTTCACGAGATGAACAATATGATCTACAGTCTTGGTTATGCCCTTAAAATCAAGCTACTCTAAAAGGGAAAATAAAATATATGTATAGGTATACACCAAACAATATTACAAGTTAAAACTTCATTTAGGTTTTTTTCAAGCTGAACTTGGAAGGGGGAAAACTATAAACCTGTTTCAACTGAAATGAAAATTTAATGGGGGAGTCTTGGTCTTAGAGTGAAAAGACCTGGATTCATTTCCAAGTTTTGTCACTTACTAGTTGTATGATCCAAGGTTGTCACCACTTTCAGGGTTTCAATTTTCTCTTCTGCAAATGAGAGTTTTTAACTACATACTCTAATCCTTGTTTTTGTAAGAAGAAATCACTCAGCTCTCAGGCCATACAAAACAGGTAATGAGTCAGATTTGAACTTCCTGACAACCCAACCCAACCTAATCTAATAAATATTTATTAAGTGCCTAGCATGACTACTAGGCAGCTAGATGACTCAATGAATAGAATGTTGAGCCTGGAGTTAAGAAGGCCTGAGTTCAAATCCAACTTAAGAAATTTACTCAACTGCGTGACCTTGGACAAGTCATTTAATCTGTTTGTCTTAATACACCAGAGAAGAAAATGGCCCACCTCTTCAGTTTCTTTGCCAAGAAAAATGCAAGAACAGTATTAATGTACTATTGTCCATAAGGTTATAGAGTCAGACATAACTGAATAACAGCAACAAAAGTATGTACTGTGTCAAGCACAGGGGATACAATGAATGAAAATAAAGACAATCCCTGTTCTCAAGGAGCTTACAATCAAAGGGGAAGACAATATACAAAAGGAGGGAGCCCAGGTAAGGCAACAGATGCAAAGAGGGGTGAACTGTGTGTCCAGTGTCAGCCTTCTTTAAAGAAAAGCATTGGAAGGAATTAGGTTCTCAACTCTCCAGTCTTTCAGTTGCAAGGGAGAGAAGGCTGAGGGAGATGATGTCAGTCAAGGCTTGAGTTGGCAGTATAGTGGAGAGATTAAAAGGGATGAGCTTGTCCTGGGAGAGGAATCTTATCCCATGGAGTTGAAACCAGGGAGAGCAGCACATGCAAAATGAAATGAAGTAGTTATCCATAGTTTTCTGTCAGTCAATTAATAAGCATTTAAATATCTACTTTGTGCTAGTCACTTTGTAAAGCAGCGGGAAGTACAAAAAAAAGAGGCAAAAGACAATATCATTAAGAAGTTCCTATTTTAGTTGAGGAGGAGTCAAGAAGCAAACAAAAATATATACAAACTTAATACAGGATAAAAAGGAGATAGTTACAAGAATTAAGACAGCTCTAGTAGGATGAATCCTTTAAGTTTAAAAAGTCTTATTAAGCCATTAAGAGTCATTGTTCCTTTATCCTTTAAGTGGGGATCTATACATCATCAGTGGCACAGTAAAGAAATGCTGGGCTGAAGTCAGGAAAACATGAGTTCAAATCCAGAATTTGGTTTGCTGTGATACCTTGGGCAAGTCACTTAGCTTCTGTCTGATTCAATATTCCTAACTTTACAGTTAGGAGATAATAAAGGGAGATAATATTTATAAATCATTGAACACTGTACCAGACTACCTAGTGGGAGCTTTTAATGCTCATTCCTTTTTTCCCATCTATTACACCTACTTTACAGGGTTGTTGTGAGGAAAGTGCTTTGCAAATTTTAATGTGTTATATGAGTGACAAAATGCTAGACCACATGATACAGACAATTCACTCTGAAGAAATGCAAGATGTGCTTTACTTTAAGAAAATGTAATTCATGTTAAATAAATTTACAAAAAAAAGATAAATGAAGGATGATTATTTACATTAAAAAAGGACAGAGTTACCACAGGGTTCCTTTAAATAGCTCCATCACTAATAAATTTAAAATATGATTGATTAAAATAAATTCAACCTTAACATGAGTCAACAGTGTGACATGACAGAACATAAAATGAAAGTCTGTTAATAGAAGTTTAATATACAGAATGAATGAGGCGATTGATTGTCCTGTTGTATTCATCACTAGTCGGACCAAATCCTGAGTATTGTGTTCATCTCTGGATATCTCCTTTGAAGTTCACACTATCTATCACCTAGTCCAATTCAGGGTGAATATTATCTGTTGACACTCAGGACATTCCATTTTCTTCTTCAAAGACTTCAGTGCCAAACTAACAACCTTTGTCTTCTCCCTATCTCCTAAGTATGATCCCATACTTAGAGATGTCAGTATGCACATTGAGGATCTCAAAAATGTCCTAAGCTCCTAGTTCCCTATTCTACTCAATTCCCATGACTTAATTCTTCACTCCTTCACTCCCTCTGAGCTCCACAAAGAAATGGTTATGTCCTTGATGTAGCTAGAAGTATCTTATTATAATCTTCCATCCCTCAGCCATTATCCCTTCAGTGACTACATTCTTACTTAGCTTGACCACTGGTTGAACCAACTCAACTCTATACTTATACAATGCCAGTCTCAATTTATACTCTCCAAAATAAAAAAAAAAACCATAACAGATTTGGTAATTCCACTAAAAAATACAATATTAATGAAATACAGGGTTGTCCCCTAATACAGCTATAGAAAAATTAGCCCTTTCTTGGCAAAAAAAAAAAAAAAGAATGAGGATTGTAGATATTCTTTTTTTTTTTAGTTTTTGCAAGGCAGTGGGATTAAGTGACTTGCCCAAGGCCACACAGCTAGGTAATTATTAAGTGTCTGAGGTCAGATTTGAACTCAGGTATCCTGACTCTAGGGTCAAGGCTCTATCCACTGCACCACCTAGCTGCCCCAATTATAAATATTTTTAAAGCACATTGATAAACATGTAAAAAATCTACAGGTATACATATATATATATATATATATATATATGCTCATAAATATATATATAGGTTTTTGACAGAAATATATTGAAATATATAGACTTTTGACATAAATATTCATAAATATGTGTATGTATACATATGTGTTTGTGCTTATATATATAAATTCTGTGTTTGTATATAATATTTGAATGCATGTATAGAAATGATTTTAGAGTCAGGAAAAATCATCTTCATGAATTCAAATCTGCATTCAATCACTTACTTATTTGTGTGATCCTGAGCAAGTCATTAACCTTATTTGTCTTAGTTTCCCCATCTGTAAAATGAGAAGGAAATGGAAAACCACTTCTTTGTCAGGAAAAACCCAAATGAGCTTATGAAGAGTTGAACACAATTGAACAACACTAGTTAAAGTAATGACCCTCATCAACTCTCACCTGAACTATTATAGTAGCCTTCTAATTCGTTTCCCTGCCTTTAACCTCTTCCCTCATCAATCCATTCTTCAAATAGCTGCCAAATTGATATTCCTAATGTACACATTTGACAAAGTAGCCATCACTTTAAAAATCTTCAATGGCCCCAGATTGCCTCTAAGATAAAGCACAAATGTTCTAGTTTATCATTTCTCACCTTTCCCAATCTCTTCCCCTACTTCTATTCCAGTTTTCTTTCATTACTTCCTTTCTGGACCTCTCCATTCCATGAAATTGCCCTCTACTCTGCCTTTGCTGGAATAATTCCGAATTCTGGGGAATGCCCTCATTTCTCAATTCAATGTCTTAAAATCCCTATGCCAAGAAGCATCATTCAGGTATATCCCAGTTCAGGTTTTGCCTCCTTCAAAGGTCTTTTGTAATTTCGATACCCATGTTCTTTCAGAATTAATTACATTCTTTCCCTCTTGAAATAACTTTGTATTTACTTATGCTGTTAACAATCCACCCCCCTTCCCATCCTATCAATACCTAGTAGAATATGAGCTCCTTGAGGGAAGGAAATGCCTTATTTTCCCCTTTTTATTGCAGTTACCTAGGATAGGCCTTATACATTTTAGATATGCAATAAGTGCATTGAATTAAATAGATTTACAAAAATTATGTCATTTGATTTGCACAAGTCTTTAGCCAACATACGAAATGAAACTATTAATGCCATATATAAGGATGTGTGTGTGTATAAAACTTTTCCAGGGTCGAACAGTTTCTAGTTGCCATAGTAATTCAATAATTTGAAATATCTTCATTGTTGGCAGATTTTCACCCTTTGAAGGTGTTTAATTTTTGGAAGCAACCTAGATCCTCATGAAGCCAAATAGAATGAATTAAAGTTGCTGATTAATCTGGAGAATACTGGTTTTGGTAATAAAATTTTTAAATGCATTTATAAATGTTGATTTACATTTTTATTTCTCTTCTGGGTTCTATGGAGAGGTTTCTTTTTTTAAGAAAATAGAGGTTTATTTACTTTTAAATTTATTTTCATCCATATGCACATGCATATTTTTAAGATACAAAATTTCCTTCCACCCTCCATTCCCACCCCCCTCCCCTGAGTAGTGAACAGTCAGGTTAGCTTTGTACATACATATTTTAATAAACATGTTTATAGATTAGTTATTTTTGGTATGAAGAATTAGGATTAAGGGAAAGAGATATATAAGAGATTCTGAATGGTTGTGTACATCTCTTTTGTTTTGTTTTATTTCTCTGCATCTGGATGGGGATAACATAGTCTATAGCCGGTCTAATATAATTGTCCTAGCTCTCTGAACTGCTGAGAAGAACTGCTTCCATCAGTGTTGTTCATCTCATAATGTTGTTGTTGATGTGTACATTGTTCTCTTGGTTCTACTCTCTTCACTCAGCATCAGATCCCAGGCTTCTCTAGAGTCTGACCATTTATGATTTCTTACAGAATAATAGTATTCCAAAGTATTCATGTACCATAACTGTTTAGCCATTTTCCAATTGATGGACATCCCCTCAAATTCCAATTCTTTGTCACTAACAAGTAGGACTTTTCTCTTTTTTATAATTTCTTCTGGATATAGACCTAGAATTGGATTTGTTGGGTCAAAGGGTATGAACAGTTTTATAGCTCTTTGGGTAGAGTTCCACATTTTTCTCCAGAAAGGCTGAATCCATTCACAGCTCCACCAGTAATGCATCAATGTCCCAATTCTCCCCAAATTCTCCACCATTGATCATTTTCCCTTTTTTTCTCATCTTGGTCAATATGATAGGTGTAAGATGATATCTCATTGCTTTAATTTGCATTTCTCTGATATGCTTATTTATAACTTTAATTTCTTCATTTGAAAACTGACTATTCATATCCTGGCCATTTATCAATTGGGGAATTACTTGTAATTTGATGTAATTCTCTATATAGTTTAGAAATGAGACCTTCATCAGAACTCTGACTTGTGAAGATTGTTTTCTAGCTTTCTGTTTTCCTTCTAATTTTGGCAGCATTGATTTTATTAGTACAAAAACTTTTTAATTTAATATGGTCAGAATCATTCATTTTGCAGTTTATAATGTGTTTTAAATGGTCATAATTTAAATGGTCATAAATTTATCCCCTTTTCACAAATATGATAGAGTATTTCTTGGTCTATTAATTTATCTATGGTGTCATTCTTTATGTCTAAATCCTGTAGTCATTTTGACCTTATTTTAGTATAGGGTGTATGGAGAGGTTTCTAAGAATATATTTTTATCTCACCCTTGCATTCCTTAAGGGTAGATATTGGGCATCACATAAATCTCTCCACTGTCCACCAAATAGACATAAAGATTTGTGGAGCTGATCCAGCCATCAAGTTCCTGTTCTATCCCTATGATTGCCTAAAAGACTTGCAGGCAGAATTTGTCATTCCTAGGTCCCAGGACCATTCTTCTGCTCTGACCCAACACAGAAACCATCAGAACACAAGGCTTTCTGATTTCAGCTGTTTTTCTCTACAAAACCTTCCTTGCCTTTGCAGTAACATCCGCCCCAGCATCATCTTATCGCAGGCCCACAAACCCAAACAGTAAAAAAGACATTTGCCAGAAGGAGTCCATTACTAAGTCTGTCCTTATCTAAGAAAAGATTTGCAAATATTTTGAGACTGCTGGTGTGTAGTGAGTTGCCAAGAACTAGTAAGCTCAGAAGTTTTTACTCCCCCTTTTCCTTGTAGTGCTAAAGGAGAGAGAGAAAACATGACATAATTACTTACCAAGAACTTAATGCCTACAGAAATGGACTTGCAAACAGCCTACATTGGTGGTGCAGGCTATCTAAGTAGATGATTTTCAGAACCACTGACAGCATGATTAAAACTGTATCTTGCCTTGGAACGAGAGAGCATGGAAAAGAGCAACACTGAGATAAAGGGAGAATAAGGCCCAAGTTTATTCTACTTCTTCTGAACTGGAAGGAATGATGATGTAAGTGAAAATAGTGGCAATGACTGTTAACTGCATTGATCAATAATGACGACTCATTTATAGGATGCTTTCAGATTTGTGATAACTCTATTATTCCTAATCACTGAAGAGGAAACTGAGAGAGTCAAATTTGCATATTTATCATAGCGGATACTCAAACTTAGTTCTTCTGACTACCCTTTCCATGAATACCCTTTCCATGATGGCATATCTTAAGAATCATGGAAGTTAAAACTGGAAAGGATCTTAGAGAACATTCAGTCTAAACTCATTTTCTGTTTTTACAACATATTTTATTTATTTCATTAAATATTTCCTAATTACATGTAAAAAATTTAACATTCACTTTTTAAAAATTTTGTGCTACAAATTGTGTTCTCTCACACCTTTCCTAAATCCCTTGAGAAGGCTAATAATATGATATTGATTAAATATGTGAAATCATGTAAATCATTTTCCATATTATCCATGTTACAAAAGAAAACATGCAAAAAAAGAAAAAGAAAGCTTTTTTTAAAAAAGTATGCTTCTCTCTGAATTAGTTTATCAATTCTATCTCTCGACGTAGATGACATTTTTCAACATGAGTCTTATAATAGTCTTGAATCATTTTCTTTTTCAGAATAGCTAAGTCTTTCACAATTGATCAAGTTATAATATTGCTATTAGTATGTATAATTTTCTCTTCTTCATTTCACTTTCCATCAATTCATAGAAGTCTTCCCAGGTTTTTCTGAAACCATCCTGCTCATAATTTTTTCAGCCCAATAGTATTCTATCACAATCATATACAACAACTCGTTCAATCATTCTTCAGTTGACAGGTAATCCCTCAATTTCCACTTCTTTGCCAGTACAAAAAGAACTTATAGATCATTTCTAATTTTCTTTCATCTTTGAGATACAATGCTGACAGTGCTATTGATATTGAAGGGTATGCACAGGTTTATAGCTCTTTGGGGATAGTTTCAAAATCAAACCCCTCATTTTATTGAAGATACAACTAAAGTTTTGAAGGTCACACATGTAATAAACATCAAAGTCAATTTTCAGAACCAGGTCTTTTGACTCCAAACCCAATGCTCTTTCCACTAAAATACAATGTGCTTTTCATGAGTTATGCTGAGCCTAACCCCAACCCATAGCTATTAATTAACTAATAAAGTATCAACTCCCAAAACATCCTTTATAATTTGATTTCAATTTAACTTTCAACTTTATCTCATAAGGTATATGAGAAAAACGGGTTCGTTTCTAGGACAATTTTGAATAATAGTGGATAATGGACATTCTTGCTTCACTCCTGATTTTATTGGAAAGGTTTCTATCTCGTCTGCATTATAGATAAAGCTTACTGATGGTTTTTAGACAAATATACTTATCAATTTAAGAAAATCCCCATTTATTCCTATGTTTTAAATAGGAATGTGTATAATATTTTGACAAAAGCTTTTTCAGTATCTATTGAGATACTCCTGTGATTTTTATTGGTTTTATTTTTGATATAGTCAATTATATTAATAGGTTTCCTAATATTGAAGCCCTGTATTCCTGGTATAAATCCCACATGGTTGTAATGTATTACTTTTGTGAGAGCTTGCTGTAATCTCCTTGTTTATATTTTATTGAAAACTTTGCACCAATTCATTAGGAAAATTGATCTATGGTTTTCTTTCTCTACTTTTGCTCTTCCTGTTTAGGTATACCACACTTTACTCTAATTCCAGAGTCATACCTTTCATGTCAACTTTCTAAAATTTCTTGAGTTGTGTTCTCTGCTACTCCAAAACTTGTTGTGAGGCATTGTTTAAAAGATTTCTTGGAGAAAAATTAGGCAAGTCCCTGCTTTTGCTCTGTCATTTTGATTTCATCCCCTAGGAGCTTATATTCTAATCAGGAAAGTTAACAAAAAAGGAGTGGCAGCCAGCAAAGGGTGTTATATCATAGATATCACAGGGAAAGTGAGTGAGGTTGTAAATTATTTGACTTATCTTTTCTGTGAATGATGGCATGAAGTTGAACATTATTCTCAGAGGCAGCATGGAATCAGGATAGAGTTGACCTCAATGACAAGTGTTTAAATCTCATCTATGACACATTCTGGTCATTTGATCCTGGATAAGTCAGTTACTTTTTAGTATCCCTAAAATACTACACATTTCAGAGAAACATTGACTGCCTTTGGTAGAGGGAGTTTCTTCACCTAGGAACTTCTATTTCTTATTCTATCTCTATTCCAGAACTTTAGGTGGAAAGCTGATTGGGACCAGGGGTGGTAAAGAAATGGAGAGAGAACAGTGAGGTAGAGACCAATCATATCATGAACAGGGAAAGTCAGATCCCCAGATAATGAACATAATGCAAAACAGAGCTGCTAAAGTCCCAGTCCATTGTCCTCCTGACTCTAGGCAAGAAGGAGGGGGGATGGGGGAGGAGGGGAAGTAAAGATAAAAATGTTATCTCTTGACAAGTTATAACATCTTCCCAAATTATTAGAAGAGAAACATTGATAAATTAAAACCAGCATATCTTGTTATCTTGTCAGGAGAAGGTGATTTCCATTTTTTCCTTAATATATATTTTTTTATCTGACAGATGAGCGAATCTAAAGATTTGATTTTAAATTAATACTGTCTTCCAGAATGATCTAAGGTTGGAGAGACTTCATTTACCCAATCCTGTAAATCACATTTTAGCATTTTAGAACTGGAGGGGAACCTAAAAGGTCATTATCTTTTACTGAAAAGGAAACTGAGTCTCAGAGAAATAAAGTAACTTGTCCAATAAGGTAAATAATTGGAATTTTAAAATACAGATTTTTTATTCAAAACCTGTGTCCCATATTTTTTATCTTTTACTTATCTTAGAGTGGTCATTGTGATTGTGTGGCAGACAAAAGCTAGACCAGGGAGAAGAAAGCAACTTAGCTTTTTGGGGGTTCCATTTCTAAATAAATCTTAACTCAAGGTTCTGTATAGCTGAACTTGAAACTGGAGGGTGGATAAAGCACCTAGACTAAAAGCAGTTCTTGTCAATCAATGAACATTTATTAGGCACTTACTAAGCACTGAGAAAACAAAGAAAGGCAAAAGTCAGTCCCTGTCCACAAGGAACTTACATTAATAGGGAGACAACATGTAAACAACTATATACAAATGAAAGATGAACAGGTTAAATTATAAATAATCACAAGAAGGAAGGTACCAAAAGTGAAATTTTAGTTAATATTTAAAGGAAGCCAGGGAAGTCAGAAGGTAGAGAAGAGGAGTAAGAGCATTGTAGGCATTGGGGGATAGTCAGAGAAAATGTCTAGAGTCTGGAAATAGTAGTCTGTCTTGTTCCAGGCACAACAGGGAGACCAGTGCCACTGGATTATGGAATATATGGGGGAAGGGTGGTGGTATAAAGTGAAGCCTGGAAAGATGTAAGGGAGTAGGTTTTGAAGGGCTTCCATATTTGAGACATGGATTTAAGGAATATCACTTTGACTTGAGTGGAGGATGGACTGAAATGCAGAGAGACTTTTAATAGGGAGACTAAGCAGCAGTTAGGTTGGTGGTAGGAGCTGTTCTTGTAGCTCCTATTGCTGATCATCATGACCATGACTTCACAAATTAAAGCTGGAGGCCAATGACAAAAGACAGCCATTTTTATATGACATGTATCATATGATCTTAATTTGTAATAAAAGACTCACATCTATTTGGGGCTCTCTCCCCAAAAACCATATGAAGCAAGTATTACTATTTTTCATTTTAGAAACTGAGGCTGAGAGAGATTGAATGTCTTGCCAGTGATAACAACTTTCAAATGCAGTGCTCTATTTTCCTCACAGACATTCAAGACCTCAAAGCAACTTTTCAAAGACAGTAATCTTGTTTGTCCCTACATCCTTGCCTCCTCCTATCACCTCAGTTCCATTTACCTTTCCCTCTTAATTGCTTTTGCTATCAGGAACTTTCCATTTCTGTTAAATTCAATTAAGTTAGAATTTATTCAGTCCCTATGGTGTGTTGAGCTCCATGCTAGGCTGGGTAAAAATTCCACAAAGGAATGAGGGTGGAGTTGAGAAGGCAAATCATTCTAGGCATAGGGTTGTTGTTTGTCCTTTCCTTCTCAGAATACCAGTGATTTCAGGAAGGTGATGTCTTGACTTTCAAGTGTATTGGATCTCAGTGAGGCAGTGTGATGGAAAGTCATCAGCCTCACTCTCTCCTCCAGAAGCATTTGGGTCAAGTGGCAAGAACAACTGGAGATAGCCCTGGATTCAGTGGGAGACTTTGACCATTTTAAGCTAAGGTCTTTCCCAGGTCCCAGTTAATCTGAGGCAACAATCATTATCAGTGATTAGGCATAGGGAACAAGTAAATAAAAATATAAAGATGACAAAGTATTAAATGTATATTGGAGTAGGTCCATGTCATGATTTGTTGAAGGTCAGTCAAAACTACTTTTCCAGACTTTGTGCTATATAATGGTTTCAAAGGAAAACATAAAACTATCTCTGCCCTCAAAAAATCTCATAATCTAACATGATAAATGATAAATAAATCTGGATGAACAAACTATACACAGAATAAATAGGAAATTAATACAAGAGAAGTTCAGTAGACCAAGTAAATTCTACTGTTCTCCTAGGAGAATTAAGTGGAATAAGGAAAACCTTTCTGTGAAAAGTGGAATTCTAGTTGGTCCTTGAAGAAAGTCAAGAAAATTAGGAAGTGGAGATGAGAGAAAGACGAAGAGAGAACATTCCGGTGTATAGGACAGACAAAGGAAAATTCCCAGAGTCAAGATTTGGAATTTCTTGTTTGAGAATTTTAAAAAAGACCATTATGGAAAAGCATGTGACTTGGGAGTAAGACATAAGGAAATTGTAAACATAGGAAATGGGGAGACTTTTATAAAGAGCTTTAAATTCCAAATAGAGAACTTCAAATTTCAGTTGCTTTTCGGCCATATCTAATTCTTAGTGACTCTATTTTGGGAATTTCTTGGCAAAAGAGCTCTAGTGATTCATCATTTCCTTCTCCAACTCATTTTACAGATGAGAAACAGGGTTAAGTGACTTAACCAGAGTCATATAGCTAATAAGTGTGAGATCAAATTTGAACTCAGGAAGATGATTTCTTCCAACTCCAGGTCTAGTACTCTATCTATTATTGTACTATCTATCTACCTGGAGGTCATAGATAAGCACTGGAGTTTATTGAGTGAGGTTGACATGGTCCAACCTGTGCTTTAAGAAAATCAATTTGATGGTTAAATGGAGAATAGATTGGAGTGGAGAGAGACTTGAGGCAGTTTCACCATTAGGCTATTTAATAGTGAGAGAAAGGGACACAAATGAGAAATTTTGTAAAAGTAAAATTGTCAGGGGTTGGCAAAAGATTGGATATGAAGGGTAAGAGATAGGTGTTAAAGAAGATACTTAGGCTTGGAGTTGGGAGCCTGGAAGGATCATACTGCCCTCCACAGTAATAGGAATTTTGAGAGATAATGGAATAAGGGGAGATAGATAATGAATTTAATTTGGGACAAGATGAGTTTAAGATGTTTTCTAGAGACAGAATTCAAGATGTCTGAAAAGTAGTTAAAGAAGTGAGACTGGAAGTCAACTGAAAGGTAATGATTGGATAGGTAGATTTATGAATCAATAGCATAGAATTGATAATTATATTCATAGGAATTGATGAGGAACAACAAATAGTGTCGTTTACCCTCCAGATGACTCAGGATAGACTTGATGGCTACATAGCCAATAACAAGGTACATTTTCTTCAGGAAATTAGGTCACACAGTGGGTAGAGTGATGGGTGTAGAGTGAAGAAGACTCATCTTACTGAGTTCAAATCTGACTTTAGATACTCATAGCCATGTAAATTACTTAATCCTGTTTGCCTCAGTTTTCTCATCAGTAAAATGAACTGGAGAAGTAAATGCAAACCACTTCAATATCTTTGCTAAGAAAATCCCAAATATGATACTAAAACCTGAACAACAACAAAACTCCCCACTACCAATTCCTTTCATCAGGAGTCAGAGGGTATTCAGTGATACAACAGCAAACATTTTGAAGGTTCTCTTAATTTCATGGTTTCACCAGTATTTAATGCTTCTAGTAACTTTTCTGAACTGAAAAATAATGTGTTTTTCCTCAAATATATGAAGACAGAGTGGAGTACTGCCAAAATTACTCAATTTGGACTCAGGAGACTTCCTTAGCATGTATTTTGTGACCTTGAAAATATTCCTCAACTTCTCTGTGCCTCAGTACCCTCATCTGAAAAAATATAGGATTGAATTAGATGACTTTCCTCTCAGTCCTAAATTTGTTTCTTGGCTTCTAAGGTAATTTTGAAATAGTGAATTTCAAAATTGCTTTCCCCTAACCTCAAGCTCAAATAACACAGTCCTATATAATGGTGTCTAGTACACAATGTTCTGGCAGATGGGTACTGATGATGCTTGGTTCTAGTATCCAGTGTTTGTCATTATGCAGGCAATGGTGAACACCATAAACTTCACTGCTCGTCCTTACAGTAGCCATTGTTGTTGCCTATCCTTTGTTTAAAAAAAAAAAAACAACTATAACATCAGGGAGGTAATACATGACAGAGCTCCAGAGACTCATAATTTGTCTTCTTTCCCTCTTCTGTATCCCATTCTTCTTTCCTCCAACCTCTTGACACCTCTTTAGATTCCTTTTCACTTTATCTCAGAAACCTAGAGAGTGCTCACAGATGTACAAGTTGCTTAGGAGTAATAGAACTGAATGGAGAGAAGTTGACAAGTGAGATTGAAGACTTTCCCTGACTCCATATCCTGGATGGGCTCTGCAGATGCACACATCACCAAAAATACAACCTTCACATGCCAGTTCTGACACCCGTGGGTGCATTTGCTTGGAACAGATGCTATAAATTGTGTGGCAGAGAGAGGGGGAGAGAAAGAATGAGGGCCTGAGCTGTTGATTCCTTGGGATCCAGTCACACTTCTTGAAACACCCCCCCCATTGAATTGAACACATATAAGTAGGCTACCCCTCCATCTAAACACTGCTAGAGAAAATAGTGGTTTCTATGCTAATAGATTCTGTGGTACAAAATAAGGAAACCTCCCTAAACCTCATTTTTTTACTTATAAAATAGGAATAAGAAAGAGAAAGAAAGAAAGAAAGAAAGAAAGAAAGAAAGAAAGAAAGAAAGAAAGAAAGAAAGAAAGGAAGGAAGGAAGGAAGGAAGTCAATCTCACACAGTTGTGATGAAACCTATTTGGAAGTTTTTAAAGTTCTATGGGAATTTGAGTTGTTATATTATCATGTATTTTATATCAACAAAAATTTGTTAACATATATATGTATATTAGGAGCCATCCCATGGAGTCATTGGGTTTGGGCCTTGCCATAGCCCTTTACAGTGGGGCACAGGAGCTCTGGATTTGAAGTAACAATAATAATAATAACAACAATAGTAACAATGGATAATTTTGTAGTCATCCATATAGTCCTCACAACAATTCTATGAGAGAGTTGCTATTAATACCATCATTTAATAGGGGAGGAAACTGAAGCTGAAAAAAATTGGGGGATTTCCCTAGATTCACATAGCTAGTGTCTAAGACAAGATTTGAACTTCAGGCCTTACTGACTCCAAGGCCAATGGTCTAGTCACTGGACCCTTCACTAATTCCTTGATACCATGACATCAATGAGGATGCTATTGTCAGAGAAGAGTGGTGGTTGATCTGGGAAGAGAAATCCAACTTAGGGTCTGTAAGTAGCAAAGAAAGAGGATTGTTAGTTTCTTCCAAACATCTTCTTTTGTTAAGAAACAGCCAAGAACTATTTCTGACATATGTCCTTTCTCAAAGGACCAAATCCATGTAACATCCTGGGAAATTAGGTTCATTTTCCAAGAGAAGTTCCCTCTTAAATATAATAAGTAGCATCATTATCATAATCAGCAGCAGTATAGCAGATAGAATGCTGAACTTAGACTTAGGTTGACCTGAGTTCAAATCCTACCTCTCCTTATTAGCTATATGACCACCATAAGTAAATCAATTAACTTCTCTAATATTTAGGCAACTCCCTAAGTTGTATATAAAAAGCAACAGACAAATTGAAATAATGCTGATGGAGGAAATTCCCACACTTAAGACATCACAGATCCTTTGTAAGATTTATGTTTTACTGTTCTATAAGCAGCACTCTGGCCAGCTGAAGGGCCCCATCTGCTGTGTCCATTGTTTGAATGCAAATGTAATGGACCAAACAAGACATAACCCAGGGGACAAACTCCAGCAAGTCAGTCAAATGAGTATTCTTTTAGTATCAACTATCTATCATGCATTGGCTGAATTCTGGAAGAAATAGTGAAAATTAGATCAAGTAGGCCAATAAGGAGGTTTTTATTCTAAGTGTGGAGACTAGGGCAACACAAAAATCCAACAAGTAGGGGCGGCTAGGTGGTGCAGTGGACAAAGCACTGGCCATGGAGTCAGGAGTAACTGGGTTCAAATCAGGTATCAGACACTTAATAATTACCTAATTGCCTTGGGCAAGCCACTTAACCACATTGCCTTGCAAAAACCTAACACAAAAAAATCCAGCAAGTATTTGTGATTCAGGACAGGGGTCAAGAGGAAGAAATAAATGGAGAGACAATTGAGAACAATAGGAGATTGAATAATATAACAATGAAAGTTCATCCTTACAGAGTGTTTTAAAATTTGCAAGGTATTTTCCTTATAGCAACCTAGTGGTGTAGACAAAGAAGTATTATCATTCCCCTCTTACATATGGGGAAACTAAAGACCCCAAAGCTAGCACATTTTCAACACTATGCATGCATCCTTATTGTTAGTTACAAGAGTTAAGAACTTTGACGAGGAACTCCCTGGAAGGAGGAAAGGGAAATAGTTGACTTAATAATTGACTGATTGGGTGGCTAGGTGGCGCAGTGGATAGAGCACTGGCCCTGGAGTCAGGAGTACCTGAGTTCAAATCTGGTCTCAGACACTTAATAATTACCTAGCTGTGTGGCCTTGGGCAAGCCACTTAACCCCATTGCCTTGCAAAAACTAACAAAAAGAAAAAAAAATAATTGACTGATCCTATTCAAAGAACAGAGCAAGGCAGCAGACCTTTGTAAACCAATGAATCATGGGATTATAAAGTGGGAAGAACCATAAAGCTCATTTCATAGACAGCAAGATGGTTCAGTAGATAAAATGTTGGACTTAAGAATGAGGAATATTTGAGTTCAAATTTAGCCTCAGGTACTTCCTAAGCAAGTCATTCTCTGTGCCTCAGTTTCTTCATCTGTAAAATATGCATAAAAGCACACCAATCTCCTAGGATTGCTGTGAGGATAAAATGATGTTGTATTTGTAAGGTGTTTTTCAAACCTTAAAATTCTAGCTATTTAATTCATAGTTTAAAAAAAAATGAGAAAACTTTGACCTGGATTGGAGAAGTGTGAAAGCTGGGATTTAATATGGAGTTTCCTGACTTTGAATCAGTGCTTTTTTTTCTTTCTTTCTTTTTTCTCCCTGAGGTAATTGAGGCTTAGTGGTTTCCCAGGGTCACACAGTTAGTGACTAAAACCACATCTAAACTTACTCCTGGGCCAATGTTCTATCCATTGCACCACCTAGCTGCCCATTTCTTTCCATTAAATGGCATTGCCTCACACAACCAAGAGGAACCCACTCTCTATTAGTTGTCCATAACATTTTGATGTGTGTGAAATCTCTTGATTCCTCAACTAGACTAGAAGCCCATTGAGGGCAAAAACATCAATTCTTCTTTGTACCCCTCTCTCCAACTTGAGAAGTGCCTTATATCAAACAGGTGGTGGATAAAAGAACACTGAGATAAAAGCTGATTTGTCTCTTCTTTAAACAGAAACCAGCTGGCCCAACACTGCTTAGCAAAGAAAATTCAACTTAATTTGACATGCATTTACTAAAGACCTACTTTTCTAGAAATGGCAGGAGGCACGAGATATACAACTTCAAAAAAGGAAAACAGTCCCTGTTTTCAAGGATCTTACATTTCTACTAGGGCTAAGTGGCAATAATACAGTCACCCATTAAAAAACATAAAATATATCCAATATAAACAAAATGTTATTGGGGGAAAGGCTAACAATTGGGAGAAATGAATAAAAAAAATTAAGAATTGTGAGAGGATTGGGAAAGGCTTCAAGTAAGAGACAACATTTGGAAAAGGGCAAAAGACAGATATGGAGGGAACTAGGAAGAACTTAGATATGGGACATAGCCTGTATAAAGGCCTGATGGAGGGAGATAAAAATACTATATAAGAGCAACTTTGGTTTCAGTGTGGAGAAATGGATAATAAGTCATTTGCCCCAAACTGTCCAGTCCCTCCCTGTATTCATACATAGATTCTTTGAAACATACTTCCAAGATTCCCAGAGTCCAGAGAAGGGGCTAAGGAAGGGGGCTCTCCTGTCCTTCCTTATAGCCCTCCTCCTGCTGTATTAATCAAGCCTTCTTCTGTGGGGCCAGAACCCAAGCCTGAGCTGTCCCCTTCAGTGAGAGTGAAGCCTGGCTTTGAATGCAACAAGAGTTCCCTGAAGCTTGAAGTGTTCAATTTTACTTCCCCATGGCCCCCAGTATAATCCATTGAAAGGGCGCTGTCCTTCAGGCCTTTCAGCTGGGCTGACAGCTGCCCGCTGATTAATTGACAGGTTAAAAAGATTGATTCCACATGTCAGAGTTGTAACCCTGCCAGTACAATACAGCTGTCAATTGGGCTGTAAAACAGACGCTTACATTAGCAGTCCTGACAGCAGCCGCACACCAACACATGCACCTGCCTTTATGGAGAGCCGAAACACAGCAGCCGTGCAAAGATTAATCATCTTGAAAGCAGCGCTGGAAGATCAAATAAATGTTTCTGCAGTGGAAATAGTGGTAATGGTGCTGCCTTGGCATGCACTTCCCCTGCAGATGGTGCCTGGTGGGCATGCCGAGAATGGCATTGGGACCAGGGTGTGGCTCCAACAGTTGTCTTTGGTTGCAGGCTGAATATCTAAGGCAAGAGTTCACCAACCATAAACCCAGAAGAATTTCCCATCATGTAACCATACTGAAAGAACTCATCTCTCCTCTCTGCACAAGGATCCATGCCTCAAAGCCACCAATTCATAAGAAGACAACCAACCTACAATATCACAATGTGCCTGGAAAATAATCTTAAAAAACTTACCCAGATGTACAATTTGAATGTGTGTACTCCTGACACATACTACCTAAGTGAAACCTGAACATGGCAGAAAGAATAATATTCCTTCAGGAACTAGGAGACATCTATTTAAAGACATTCTTCAACCAGAAAACATATTGGGGTGATTAGAAAATAAAAATGTGCCAAGATTTTTTGGAGTCATTTATGAAGCATTCCCAATAGTGACACTTCAAATGAGAAATATTCCCACAAATTTATAATGAGCATTCAGTGTCCAATATCAGAAAGATTAGAATAGATAGAGACAGGAAGACAGAGAGAGAAATAGATAGATACATGATAGCTATGTACATGCTGAGAGAGAGAGAGAGAGAGAGGATAAATAGGTAGACAGTTCATAGACAGATATAGATCAACAGATATATGGATAGTTGGATATTAGATGGGCAGGTGGATATTCATACATACAGTCAGACACAGACACACAAATACACTGAAAGACATAGACATAACAGATTCTCTCTCTCTCTCCCTCTCTCTCCCTCTCTCTCTCTCCTCTTAATTAGGGGATGTAATTTACCTGCCTAGATCATTCCCCAGGATAATGCTTGTTCTTCAAAGGTTCTCTCATGCCATGGAATGAGAAGTAGATTTTAAGTTCAAGGATGTGGGCATAAATCTCAGCTTTGATATTTTACTCCCATGGGACAAGGGGCAGCTCACATGTCCTTTAAGCCTCAATTTCCTCATCTATAAAAAGTTGGAAATGGTCTAAGTAATCTATGAGGTCCTTGAAAGCTCCAAAATCTGAAACCATGGTACAGAGAATTATTTGTCTAATTTGTTTTGGGTTTTTAATTCTTTTCTATGATTTTAGTAACTCAAAGTTTAGTAACTCTTGGTCTGAGATCTCCCTCCCACAGAAACTATAACTTACAGTTCTAGTTATCTGAGGCACTAAGAAGTTAACTGATTTGTTTAGAGTCACACAGGCAGTTGGAATCTGAACCCAGGTCTCTTTGATTCTAAGAATCACTATTCACAGCATCATTCCATTTATTATGCATATATAGATATATATGTAATGGATGCATTAATATGTCACATTGCACCCTCATGTAGTATAGGCAAATTTCTAAACTCATTTTCTGCCCAAAACCTTCACCTTGACCCAATTTATTGCCAGGTAAATTCTATTTGGGGTAATTGTATCTTTCTTAAGTCATCTATAAATCCCCTAAGTCTTTAACTACTGATGGAAAAAGATCTTTTAGTTTATTAAATTAGATATTCCCTCCACTAAATTCAGATTACAACTCCTTTATCCTTTTGCATCCTATGCCTTCCTTCTCTGTATGTTCTCATAAATCCTTCATAGAGCTAGAGACTTCCCCTGATTCTGCTAGAATGACTATCTCTTACGACTTGGGTTGTCCACCTCTTATCTCTATTTCTTGCTTTATCACCAACTCATCTTATTATCCCATCACATAGAGTTCTTGTTAATATTTTTATGCCTTTTTTGCTTTCCAGTCTCCATTAGTAACATGCTATATCACTTATTTATGTCCATTATGAACATTCCCATTGTCCTTTGGGTTGTAATTTTAATTCTTCTATGATCATAACCTCCTTCAAGGCAAGAGTCATTGCTTTGCTTCATCTTTGTAGCTTGAGCCCCATAGTGCAGTGTTTCACATATAATGATGAAACTAATAAATATTCGTTGAATTGAATGGAAAGCATGTTCTCCTATGATTTGCAACCAAAAAAATCAAGTATGGGTTTTCCAAGAAAAGCTAGTTTAGTAGGTTTTCCCTTCGGGTTTGGCAGTGACTCAGAAGACAGTGTGGTGGGAAATATAGTCTGGGGTCCACCAAAAGGAAATTGGAGGGGGTATGGGTGCAGTGTGCATAAAATGCAGTCTAACCACCTCTGCAGTCACTCTCACCCTCTATTCTTCCTTGTTCCCTACCAGTCATGCTCTTGCTCTCTCTCTCTCTCTCTCTCTCTCTCTCTCTCTCTCTCTCTCTCCCCTCCCCCCCCCCCACATCTTATTATTATGTGGCAAAAACTGATAGAACATAGTGGGGAAGCAGTTCTGGACTCCTTATCCAAGTTCCTTCTCTGACTCAGAATGACAGTTTGAGATCATAGAAAGTATTGGCCATTTCTCTCAGGGGATTCCAGCTCAATCTTCTGCTTTCAGTTTTGGATCTTGTTCATTATCTGGCTTCAACATCTATCCAAGATAAACATATTAATAGACCACTTCAATGGAGTTCTTCCCTAGCCACCATCCAAGTCTGGTATCGTTTTCATCCACTTTTTTTCCCCAATGTATATAGTCAAGTTAGACTAACATCATTTTATATTACAAAGAGGAGATTTTGTGGTATTCAGTGTTCAAGGTTATATAATGTAATTTTGTGTAAGGTCCTAGGAAGGAGGAATTCCCTGTTGATGACAAGGTTCTCCAAACATTCCTATCCACAGACAACCTCTCTCAGGACATTAGTAAATACCTTTGACAACCATACAATTCCCTGTTTAACAAGTAATTCATTGAATTCTACTAGCCACATAAGAAATCCCCTTCTTTGCAGAAACACAGGATCTCAGAGTTGAAAGTAACTTCAGAAGACATCTAATTAGTGGAGAAAGCATGGGACCTGGAGTCAAGAAGTTGTTATTACTGTTGTTCAGTTGTTTCAATCATGTCCAACTCCTCACAACCCGATTGAGATTTTCTAGGTAAAGTTATGTAGTAATTTGTCATTTCCTTCTCCAGCTCATTTCAAAATGAGGAAATGGAGGCAAACAGGGTTAAGTAATGTGCCTGATGCCACATGGTTAGTAAATGTCTAGATTTGGATTTAGGAAGGTTAGTCTGACTCCAGACCTAGTGATCTATCTGTTGAGCCAACCAGCTGCACATTTGGACATTTATTAGCTATGTAACTATAGTCAAGGAACTTCACTTCTCTCCACCTCAAATTCTTAATCTATGCAAAAAGGGAATAATTATAACATTTGCCTCCAAAAGCTGGTGTGAGGGAAAAAATGAGTCTTATTTATAAAATGCTTTGCAAACCTTAAAGTTCTAAAAATGCTTTCTAGTATGTTATTTCTTTAACCTGTATTTTTGTAGTTATATTTTATTGAAAAAGTGAAGATACAAAAGAGTATGTGGTCCCTGGGCCCAAAGATCTCATGATCTAAATGGAAAAGTGGGACATAGATATAAAAAGATCAATAACCATGAAAAGTTGTTCTAATAAGAACCAAAGTTCATTGGCAAGTGGAATGGGCACTCTCTTGTCCTCCCTCCTTCCTTCAGTACTCACCTACTACAAGAAGTCTTTTCTGATATTCCTTAAGACTCTCCTCCCCAAACTATGTTTAATCTTTTTTCCATTTATTGTAAATGTACCTGCATGTGTCCCTGTTGATTACTCTGATGGCTGATAGAATATTATCTCCTGGACAATGGAGAGACTGTTCTAATTTTGGCTATGATGATTCCTGGTGTGTAAATGCTTGTTGCTTCACTTTGAATCTGTAGATTTTAGACCCATGGGAGGGTATGGAATTATTTCAAGGAGTTTCCATCTAGTTGTGCATTTTCTTTTTGGTTTTTTTGTTGTTGTTTTTTTTTAGTTTTTGCAAGACAGTAGGGTTTAGTGATTTGCCCAAGATCACATAGCTAGGTAATTATTATGTGCCTGAAACTGGATTTGAACTCAGGTCCTCCTGACTCCAGGGCCGGTGCTCTATCCACTGTGCCACCTAGCTGCCCCGGTGCATTTTCATAATCAACCAATACTAATTATGCAATAACTGTCATAATGGGAGGGGAAGTAAACAGTACTGTTTTGATGGGGCCATTGTTCTAGACAATTCCACAAAGGTAAGTCTCTGATCTCCCTCATTTTTTTTACTATTTTTCAACACTTCAATCCTTCCATGAACTTATGAAGAGTGAAGTAAACAGAACCAGAAACACAGTAAGCACAATAACAATTACAATGTTGTAAATGTGGAGAATAATCACTGCAAAATAAACAAAATTATCAAAATAAAATAATGAGAAAATAGAAAAGACAAGCTTATCCACAAAGAAGAGCTATGACACTTTCCCCCAGTTCTTTGAAGAAATGTATTTTTGAAGTTGTGTAGAGATCCCATCTCATATTAGGTTATGTATGATGTTATATATAGTAGATATCAATATTTATATGCATATATAAAAATATGTGATCATATATATATATATATATGTGTGTGTGTGTGTGTGTGTGTGTGTGTGTGAATTTTGCCAACTTTTTTCTCCTTTTGCTCTTTTTCTTTTTTAAAAAAATTGAGGGGCAGCTAGGTGGCACAGTAGATAGAGCACCACCCCTGGAGTCAGGAGGAACTGAGTTCAAATCTGAATTCAGACACTTAATAATTACCTAGCTATGTGACCTTGGACAAGTCTTAACCCCATTGCCTTGCAAAAAACAAAAAAAAATTACTATGGGACAAGAGCAGAGGATAATGGGAAATCAAGGTAATAGTAAAAGAAAACATATCAAAATCTATTGAAGGAAAACATTAAAAAAGTAGAAAAATATTTTAGTCCTTCAAGGATATGGAATATTAAAAGTGTGGATTCTCCTTCCATTGACCCGCACTGAAATCTCTCTGCAACTTATTAAAACATCTTCACAGGGGCGGCTAGGTGGCACAGTGGATAAAGCACCGGCCCTGGAGTCAGAAGTACCTGGGTTCAAATCCATTCTCAGACACTTGATAATTACCTAGCTGTGTGGCCTTGGGAAAGCCACTTAACCCCATTTGCCTTGCAAAAACCTAAAAAAAAATCTTCACAGAGTTCCTGTGGAAGAATATGTCTTCACCCTTCAGTCAACCTAATGAGAAGTCTCTTAATACTTTTATCACTGAATAATATCAAATGCCAACTGAATGTTTATCACTATACAGAAACTTTAATGACAAGACCCAATCTATCCCAAATAAGATTCTTACTTGAAAGAAAAGAATACAATGATATAGTCAAGGTGATAATTTATTTAATTCTAAAAGCCTGAAGGAGGAAAAAGAGGTTCAAGGACTGAAGACCAAGCTTTGACCACTGACTGGGTTGGGATGCAATCATACGTCATTATATCACATTATACATACTAGTTAGCATATAAGAGATTACAGTACTCTTGTCTACATAAGGAGAGACAAAAATTCTAGGAATAGAGAGGTAATGGTCTCCCTCTAACCTCCTTATATCAGACCTTCTCTGTAATAATGAATTTTGGATGCCATTGGATAATTTAAAGAGGGACCAAAGGAGAACCATCAGAATTGTGAAAGTCCTTGAGTTGGTGACATGAGAACTGATGGAAGGAAGTAGACAAAATTCAAGGGGATATGGTAGCTGCCTTCATGTATCTGAAGGACTTTCACATGGAAAAATGATTAAATTTGCTGTGTTTGACCCCAGAGAACAAAAAAAAAAAACAATGGTTAGAAATTACAAAGAGACAGTATAGGCTTGATAATCAGGAAGATATATTCTAACAATTAGAACAATCCAAAAATGGAATGACCCACATTAAGAGGTGCTAGATTTCCTCCTTGGAAGCTTTCAGGTAAAAGCTGGAGAACCATTTGTTAAGAATATTACAGTGAGGCTTCTTTTCATGTAAGACCTGGACTAGATGAGTTGCCAAGATCCCATTCATCTCTCAGATTTTGTGATAGTAATAGTTCATAAATGCCCACATGCTTGGAGAATTGAAAAGTTTAATTCTTACAAATCTATCTTCTAAATAGTGACCTGGTTATCATCCTCATCATACAGATGATGAAACCAAAGCTCAAAGAGTTTAAATAATTTGCCCAAGATCACACAGCTATTAAATGTTAGTCAGATTTTAAATACCAGCTTTATAAATCTAAAGCAACCATTCTTTCCATATATATATATATATATATATATATATATATATATATATATATATATATATATATATCAGATTCATAGGTCAAGAAAACTAGCTCAGGTATGGTGAGTTGGAATCAAGTTTAGATGACTTCCATTTGATTCTTCTCATGAGTTATCTTGCCTCATTTATTCCAGATCCATTGATTTCCATCAGCTACTCTTGGTATATGGATGTGGGCATATTTCTACCCAACTTATACACAAGCACCTCAGCTAAAGTCAGTACCCCCAATCACTGAAGGAAGTATTATTTTCAGGAATGAAGAAGCTTCACCTTTTGAATGGGTGACCCTAAAGCAAGATGGTTTAGAGACCCAAAATTGCCTTTGCCACAAGTTGCCGCAAAGCTTTTATGGTAAGGTTCAATACAGATATACAGATCAATTATCTTAAAAGCAGCGAGAAGGCCCAGCAAATATTTCCAGCTTTAAACAGGTTTATTTCCATCTGCACTTATCTGTGCTATTTAAACTCCATTGCTTGCAGTTAATCTTATGTAATGCAGCATAAGAGGGCTTATTTACTTTCTAATGACATCAATTGGCCATAAATATTAGACATCCAAGGTTCGTTGAAGCTGTGGGGACAGTTTTCCATTCTGACTTGACATTTGACTATTTACAAAGCTTCCCTTTCTGTTTGCTCTTGTGTGACTCACTTATCGGCTGTCATAGGTCCATGTTCGATTTATTTAAATTGAATGAATAAGTACATTAGGCAAAGCTGTCAGGAGGAGAGAGAATGGGAACTTATTGGGATGAGTGATAAGTCAACAAGCTGCAATGGAGATCCTCAGCAAAACTGCAGAAATCAAAGCACCAAGCAAAAGACTGAAGACAGTCCAGGGCAGTTGAAGGCAGGGGACATGGTGGCTAGGGACTGAAACACCTAGGACTGGAGAGAGAATGCTTCATAGGTCAGTTTTTCAGATATTGCCAAGTATGACAGCTAGCACTCAGAGAAAGTAAAAAGATCACCCAAGAATGTCAGAAAAACCCTGAGCCTTAAAATTATTGCCATTGAAACATCTCATCTACTTTCTTCTAAAATGTTGTGAGGTGCCATCAATGCAGAGTCTCAAAATGGATATAGTCTAAGAGAGGACCAGAAAACACACCAGATCCTCAATAAAGAAACTGTGATGTTTAATCTGGAGAAGGAAAGACTAAGGAAGAAATAGAGGATCTATCCACAATATTGTAAGGGTTATCATTTGGGAAAGAATTGTAAATGGCATATATCCTGCTTGAGTCTCAGAAGGCAAAATTAGGAGAAATGATTACAAAATTGCAAAAATGAAGATTTCTTTGTTCAACATAAAGAAAAATTTCTTAACACTTAGAACTGTCTAAAGCTGAAATGTGCTGACTCAAAAAAATAAGGTGTCTTTCACTGGAGCTCTTCAAATAAAGCCTGGATAACACCATGGCAAGAATTTTGTGGAGGGAACTCCTTCCTGTTCATGTCCCAAAGTTCCTCTTAGCTCCCTTGCAACTCAGAACATCAAGGTTTCTATAAATATACTATTTTCTTTATGCTTTATTCACCCCAATGGTTTATGGTCTAGGTCATTTTGCAAATTCACATTATAGAGAGATGCCCTTTAAATTGAGAAACATCTCTGCTAGGTGATTGTCAATAATAAAATTCTCTCCATTCCATACAAAACTTCACATCATAAGAGTTCCTTAAATCTATGGACTAAAGAATTAAAAACAACATCCTACAATGTGAAGATCTCAAAGCCTGGCCAGCTTTATTTACTTCCCTTAGTTGATCCTTGGGATCAACAGTGGAAAAATGATGGTGAATGAAAATGGTATATTTTTCAATGAAGTTTAATTCAAACAGAATTAAATACTAATATCCTTAGCACTATACCAGAAGCTATATTTTTTCCCTACTGTCTTTTAGGTAGATCATTAATCCTAGGTCTTCAGCGTACTTTTCATTATCTTTCCTTAGTAAAACCATAATATTTCACAATAAAGATTGTGATCTTGTACTATCTAGTCTATCTCCTTTGTTCTAAAGATGAAGAGCCCAAGTCCAAAAGAGGGGAAAAATTAGGTAGCAGAGAAGATGAAGAAAACCATAAGTTCAAGAGAAGAGTCATTACCAACTATAAACTCTTTGTGGGCAGGGACATTTCATTTTTGTCTTTATATTTCCAGCCCTGAGCATAGCACCTAACACATGAGTAGATGCTTAATAAATGTTTGCTGATTGATTGATCTCAAAACATCGAGGACTCCACAAATAGTAAAACCCCTAAATCAGTGGAATAATAGGAATTCTCTAAAATAGTGGCCTTGCCAGTCAACTTGGGCTTTAGGCTTGGGCCAGTCACCTAGGCTCTTAGAACTCAGTGTCAATTCCATTTTCTATTGTCTGAATAAGGTTCTTCAAGACAGGAACTGGGCACTTTTCCAGTATTCTCACCAACTCCCTGGAATGGCATTGAAAGAAGTTAGTAATGGTGCATATCAGGCTAGAATAAGAGCAGACATGGAAGACAGCCTGGGGCAGTTAGAGAACTTCGGTACTGGGTTTTCTAAAGAGGGCAAGACATCTGTGAGACACCTGAATGGATGAAAGAAAGAATGAATGAATTTTAAGTTTCTCTTGAGCATTTATACTATGTGACAAATACTGTGATGAGCACTGAAAATACAAATAGAAAAAGCTAAGATAGTCCTGGCTCTCAAAGAGCTCATACTTTAATTAGGGAAGACAATGCATAAAAACATTCAGTTGAAGGACTGATGGAAAAGACTGAAAGTCCCAAAGTTTTGGCAGCAGAATAGATGGCAAGACCCAGAGGACAAATGTAGATAAGAAGGGTCTTCTTTAGTGTGCAAAGGCAGAGCACATAGAGGACCTTAGCTATCAGTGGCAGGCAAATTGCTAGGTCTGGTGATCCTCCAGCTGTTTGGAAGGAACAGAATTAGTAATTTTCATAGCATTCAAAATCATGATAGCAGTTAAACAGCCTGGATGGGTTCTAGGTTGCCCAAGGCAAAGGAAAGGAAAAGGAAGATAAATAAAGGATACTTGTATCTACTGTAGTAGCAAGTCTTCCCACTGTCTCTGAACAGGACAAAAAGAAAATCCTCATTTGAATTAATTATGAAAATATTTAGTGATGGAATTGATCATATTTTTATAGCTTTAAGGTATCTTCATAACAATTCTTTACAGTAAACCAGGTAAGTGTTATCTCCTCCACTTTATAGATGGAAAAAAACTGAACCCAGAAGTTTAGTAAATTGGTAATGGTCATAAAGATAGTGAGAGAATCAGTTCTTAAACCTGGTAATCAATTTGGGTTGTGGTTCTTTGGAGTTTTTGAGATTTTCCTATCTCACCCAGGCAAGAAGTTCAGTGACCACTTAGAGGCCAGATATTAAGACCAATCAGTACAGAAGCTATCACATTTTCCATTTCTCCAAAATGGACACTAATGCTTATATTCACCATATTGGTACCCAACACTGGATACTCCTGATTGGCTTTAACCTTCCTGTGGATCAGAACTACTGAAGTCTACCAGCCTCCCTCCAACAGCAGGAACACTAGGTGAACTCTGTTTCATCTATTATACTGAATTGACAAAAACATGTAGACCATCAAGTGGAAGGAAAAAAAAACAACACTTCAGAATCTGATGAACACTTAATAAAATTTTTCTCTTATGTATCTCTTTCCTTTAATCCTAATTCCCCATTCCAAAAATGACTAATTTATAAACATGTTTATCAAAAATATGTATGTACAATGCTAACCTGACTGTTCACCGCTGAGGGGAGTGGGGTGGGAAGGGAGAGTGGAAGGAAATTTTGTAACTTTAAAATATACATGTACATATGGATGAAAAAAATAAATCATTTTTTTAAAAAAGAAAAAAAATTGTAAAGACCAGAAATTAAGCATTTGTGAATAGGGATGTGCCAAGTGTCTTTCAGTTCCTAGACATGAGAAACAGGGTCTTGTTGGTGACTCTAGCAGCATTTGGTCCTCCTCATGCCACTAAAAATTTTGGTCAGAAGATATTAATTCCAGTATTGATACCTCATGATAGATATAGATATAGATTAGATATAGATATAGAACCCTCCCCTCCCCCCAGTAGAAAATAAGCTCCTCGAGGGCAAGAACTGTTTCATTTTTGTCTTTGCAGACTCCAATACCTAACAAAGAACCTGGAATATAGCAGTTAATCAATAAAATGGTTGTTGCTTGTTGATTAACCCTCTACAAATTACCTGCAGCAAACTTGTGTTCCAAATTTGGAGAATCATATGACAGGAAATCTAAATACCATGATGGCTTGATGTCTAACTTATGCTAATAATTTTGGTTTTGTTTTTTCTCTTTTAATACTGAAAGATCTGGGGCAGCTAGACAGTGCAGTGGATAGAGTGCCTGCCCTGGAGTCAGGAGGACCTGAGTTCAAATCTGGTCTCAGATACTTAATGACTGCCTAACTGTATGACCTTGGGCAAGATATTTAACCCCATTGCCTTAAATAAATTTTTAAAATACTGAAAGTTCTGAAATCTTGTTGTTCAAATACTTATTCATCACTTTACTATCATTAGAACTGACAATAAAGAGACCATGGGCAGGCAAAAACAATGGCTTGTACAGGGCATATTTTCCAGAGGCCCTCCACCCACATCACATTTATCATTTCCCCCCAGGAAAATAACTTGATTTTGGGTTTTAACCACATTTCTAAGTTCTTCTCCACAAGGCTGTCCAGTCACATGAGTATCTTGGCTCCAGCTGTAGACAAACAGGCTCAAATTAGACACCAATGCTGGGCCTGACAGTTACCACCGGGTGTGAGGCTTATTTTAACTGGAGATGCAAGCCAAATATTTATCAGCTGATTTAACTGCTGGGAAGCCAGTAGCCTCCCAACAGCAGGAGGAAAGCTGTCATCTTGACAAAGCTGCCATCTTTCTGTCCTTCCAGGCTCTTACCTGAACCAGAAGGAAGATGCTCACCCAGTGGTCACACAGTCACCATATTGTGGAAGTGATAGAAGTGGCTTCAGTCAAGACCTCTGATGAACCCAAAGCTAATGAAGCTTCTGAACCCTTTGCTATTCCAAGAGTCAGACGAGAGGGATTGTATGCTTTCAATATGAGCAGGTGGAAGAAAGAAATCATTCTGAACATACTATCCTAGTAATGTAAGAGAGGACAGGGCTTCCATTTCAAAATGGAAATGAATCTATTTCAAGAACAGGGGAGGGAATGAAAATAAAATGACAGACCTTTGGGCAATAGGATCATATTGTTGTTGAGTTGTTTTTTTCAATCATGTCTTATTTTTCATGACCCCATTTGGGACTTTCTCAGCAAAGATACAGTAGTGGTATGGAATTTTCTTCTCCAGACCATTTTACAAGTGAGGAAACTGAGGCAAATGGGGTTAAGTAACTTGCCCAGGATCACACAGCTAGTAAGTGTCTAAGGATGGATTTGAACTCATGAAGTTGAGTCTTCTGGCTTTCAAGTCCAGTGTCATCTACCTGACTAAATGAACTCATAGGAGCAAAGGTTTATATTTGGAAGGTCCATTAGAGGTCATGTAATACAAACTCCCACTTCACAAATGAGGATTTTAAGCTGCCTTGCATATATAGCATTTTAACCTGGCAGAGAATAAGTTCCTCAAGGGCAAAAATTATTTAATTTTTGTTTTTGTATTGATTATTCTTTAACACAATGTCTTAAACATAGTAGATGCTGAATAAATATGCAATTCAACTGCTCCTCATTCATTTAAGGAGATATAACAAAGTCAAGGTGATTAACTTTTCTGACCACAAAAACTACTACTACTACTCCTACTGACTAATTTATATGCTACACATATATTCACATAGATATATTTGTATATACATATATATGTATTGTATGCTTATGTTCCTGTGTGTTTTTTATGCATACTGTGTGTGTGCATGTATGTATGTATGCATCCATATAGGTGTGTTTACTTTTAGGGTTTATTCCTCACAATAGCTTTGTGACATGGTATGATTATCCCCATCATGTAGATGAGTAAATGAAAGTAGAGGAATCTCTATAGGGTCACGTCCAGTAAATGATGGGATAAAGACTTGAGTTCAGGTCTGTTGAATGTAAGACTAGCATGCTTACCAATGCAAAACATGCTTTGTGATCTGAAATCAGGGAATTTTTGAAATAAAAATCATTCATTTATTTAGTATTCAATGTGTCTACTATGTGTAAGGCAGCATCCTGGGTACTACTAGGGATACAAAGATGTATCCCTTAAGATTTAACCCCTGGCATTGAGGTGCTTACAATCTAAGTCAGAAAAAAAAAGATCTAGATAAACAACTATGAAATAAGGTAGTATTTAAATACAGTAAAAGTGATGCAGATCCACTGGTGCAAAGGAATGTCATACACACCTCTAGCTGTCTTCAACATAACCTTAGTAACCTTGCCTTTCATTCCAATTCATTTACTCCTAATATCAAATTTCATGATTCAAGAATCTGTAATCTTTCTTTTTACCTCCATCTCCCTAGTTTTGAACTTGAGGGTTGAGCTGTTTTCCTGCCAAAAGTGGTTCTGTACATTCAGAATGGACCTTTTATCAGTCATCTCCATTGAGGAAAATCAAGCCTGGGAAACTATATGGAATCCATATCTCATGGGCATCCCTCCCATCACCACTTAGATACTAGGTTTTATACATCTACAGTTTGAAACTGTACCACCCCAATGCACAAGAATCACTTTCCAAGGAGGGAAGAAATCCTGAATTCTGTGGTTTTGGACCTCAAACAAGGAAGGGAGGGTTTTAGTTTGCCTCCCCCTACCCCTTCATTTCCCTGTATCACCCAGTTGAAATGTCTGTCTCTGACCTTGCAACTGTCAAAGCCTGGCTGGTGGCCATAGCCTCACCCACATTCTTACCACTCCTCTCTTACTCCAGCAGAACAGGTCCAGCCAAGGTGCTGACCTCCATTCGCAAGATACAGGAGCCAAGCAATGAGAGAGAGAGGGAGAGACGGAGGGAGGAAGATGAAGAGAGACAGAGAGAGAGAACAGGAGAGGAAAGGAGAGGAGAGGAGAGAGAGGAGAGGAGAGGAGAGGAGAGGAGAGGAGAGGAGAGGAGAGGAGAGGAGAGGAGAGGAGAGGAGAGGAGAGGAGGAGAGGAGAGGAGAGGAGAGGAGAGGAGAGGAGAGGAGAGGAGAGAGGAGAGGAGAGGAGGAGAGGAGAGGAGAGGAGAGGAGAGGAGAGGAGAGGAGAGGAGAGGAGAGGAGAGGAGAGGAGAGGAGAGGAGAGGAGAGGAGAGGAGAGGAGAGGAGAGGAGAGGAGAGGAGAGGAGAGAGAGGAGAGAGAGGAGAGAGAGAGGAAGAGAGAGAGGGAGAGAGAGAGAGAGAGAGAGAGAGAGAGAGAGAGAGAGAGAGAGAGAGAGAGAGAGAGAGAGAGAGAGAGAGAAAGGCAGGCAGAGGCATCAGATCCTCGCCAGTCAAGTGCAGATAATCTCAGGAGACAGATGGCCGGGCTGATGGGCCAGCAGATAGAGTCTCCTGCTCCTTGTCAAGATGACACTCAAACGTACATCCCCGTCATCGCAGGTTGTCAGTGGCATGTCAGCTCAAGACGCTGTGTGTGTTTTTGGACACTTTGTGAGTTTGGAAGGCTGAACTGGTTCCCACTTCCATAGCAACGACAAAATTCCAGCCCCAGCGGCAAGTTTCTGAGTGAGTTAGTGTCAGACACAGCGAGGAGGGGGAAAGGAAGGGGTGTCACTGCTAACAGAGTGGGGTGCCGGATCAGGAAGGGCAGGCAGGTGGCAGAGTTGCTGGAAGTCTGTGGGGAAGTTGTATGTGGGCACAGATTGATGACATCCAGGAGTTAATAGTTGTGTTAACTGGAAAATGCATGAGGGAGTACAAGCTGTTAGCATGTACTAGCGGGGGGGGGGGGGGGGGGGGGAGGTCTCTATGGCCCGGGGTTATGCATAACTCTCAGAGGCACCTGGTTGGTCCAGAAATTTCTCAGTGTCTTGGCTTAAGGTGGAACTATATAACTAGTCAGTCCAGAAAGAGAGAATGCATTATCACTGACCTCTGTCCTTTATTGATACTAAGGAGTGCGTTTGTGTTAGTGTAGATGTGTTTGTGTGTGTGTGTGTGTGTGTGTGTGTGTGTGTGTGTGTGAGTATGTATCTGTGTATCAGTGTGCACACATATGTATTCTTTGGGAGAGGGAGAATTAAGAAGGAAAAGAAGAGCAGGGAATTAAATAAGTAGTAGAAAAGGAAAAAAGTGAAAGCCAAATCAGAGACCTGGGTGTTCATCCCAGCTGTGCCATATTCTAATAATAGCTGATATTTATATATAAACTTCAAGTTTATAAAGCTATTTACATACATTCTCATTTGATCATCACAACAACTCTAGGAGGTTATTGTCCCCATTTTACAGATGAGGGAGCTCAGGCTCATTAAATCTCTTATCCAAAGTCATATAGCTAGCAGGTATCTGAGGCAGGATTCAAACCCAGGTCTTTCTGAATTCAGTACTCTTATCAACTATATGTCATTGATTTCTAGCTTCATGACCTTAAAACAATTTAATGTTAGACGCCTGGCCTATAAGTCATTGCTTGTCTTTAACTAGAATGACGGGGTCTCTAAGATCCTTTCCAAGTCTAAAGTTGAAACATTCTAAATCCTTGAACCTCAGTCTTGATATTTGAATCTCCTTGAAGCTGGTGCAGGATTTACCTTGGGCAATAAAAAGTTCCCTTTCAATGATCTATTAAAACAATATTTTCCCTAATGTCTTACTGTTCCTCACCAAATACTCACTTCCCTGGGGAATGAAATGTTTTTATGTCATATCATTGCTATTTTCCAGTGTCTCCGTATCTTGTAGTCTTGCAAATGGCCTCAGATTGCTCTTACCTGTAGGACAATGCTTTCACTATATTCTTATTTGCTTTGCTTTAATTGGAAAATGCAGTAAGTTAGCTGGTTATTTCCACCACATTCAAATGATAGATATATAAACCCTAGCATTCAAGACTCCCAGGTTTCTTCTTCTAAGATGCAGTGGGAAATGTCATAGTTATGGTTACAGTCAGATTCATCAATTGAGTAGGAAGTTAGATGATGCGGTGGATAGAGAGTACTGGCCTTGGAGTCAAGAGGACAGGAGCTTGAATCCAGCCTCAGAGACTTGACACTAGCTGTGTGACCTTGGGAAAATCACTTAATCCTGATTGCCTCACATCCTGGGTCATCTCCAGTCATCCTGATTCATACTGGCCACAGGATCCAGATGACTCTGGAGGAGAAAGTGAGGCTGGTGACTTAGCATATCATTCCCTCACTTAGATCCAATTCATGTGCTTGTCATAGCATCACTTCCCACGATGTCATTGTCTTCTTCAAGAATGAAGGACAAATATCATCATCATCTTCATCATCATCATCATCATCATCATCATCATCATCATCATCATCATCACTCACAATTTAGAAGGCCAGGGTTTGAACCCAGACTCTTTGAGTTAATATGAGAACCTACTTATTAGTTTTGTAACCTTGTAGAAGCCATTTTATTTCTTAGGACCTTCATTTTCCCACCTGTAAAATAGGAATGATGATGTTTCTGCTAACTACCTCCTAGAGTTATTGGGAAGACCAAAGGAGGCATGCAAAATAAGCCATTAAGCATTGTAAAAATGTGAGCTGTTGCTATTAACATTAACAGAGGAACTATGTCTAAGTCTGTATAGCATCACAGTGTTCCCAAGATGAAATGACCTCATAAGTCATCTCCCACATAACTGACAAATGGTCATCTAGCATTTGCTCCAAAACTTTTTAATGAGGAGGACCCTCCCCTTCATAGGAGTCACTTTGCTTTCGGGGGTGATTTAATTATTAGAAAGTTTTTTCTTTCCATCTGGATGAAATCTGCCTCTGTAACTTCTGCTGCCTATTCCTAACTCTGCCTTTTGGGCCCAAACAGAACTAGACTAATCTTTTTTCCCCATATTACAGGCCTTCAAATATTTGAAAAGTTTGTTTCATGTTGCCTCCAATCCAATTTTTCTCATTCCAAGACTAAACATCCTCAATTCCTTCATAACACATGGAAAGTGCTTTGAAAAACATTAAAGCTCTCTATAAATGCTGGTCATTGCTATTTCTAGTTGGTATTAGTTCAAGATTTTTCACTATCCAAGTTGCCTTCCTCTGCATGTCCTTCAGTTTAAGATTATAGATCATGGTGTGTCAGAAAGCTTCTAGTCTCATTGTACTGAAGAAGAAACAGGTTCATAGCATTTGGTGATTTGTCCAAAATCACCTAAGGTAATTGACTGGTTGACTTGTCTTAAGTGGCAAAGTTAAGATTCAAACCTTGTTCCTTTGTCTTCAAAGCCTCTTTTTAAATTCAGTGTTCTTGGCCCTGAATCATGCTGCTTCTTATAAAATTATGCTCCAAACTCCGTCATAGATGTATTATATATCCTCTACTTATTTTTTACCCTGCCTTTTGTTAGAAGTATCTGTTTTTCCTAGGGTGTGAATACTAAGTCCTCAAGTAAAGTTGAGGAGGCATAGGAGAGTGACATGTAAATGCTGTGTCTGAAATGAGACCATAGAAACCAACAGGTCTAACTTTCTCCTCTTAGGAAACTATGAGGTCTAGATATATGATGACTTGCCCTTGTCACTGGCAAAGTTAGGACTTGAACCAGTATTACAATGCCCCTCCATGTCATACATGCTTCATATAATACTTCACATAATTCTGCATATTTCAAGGCAAGCCCTTTCTCCTTTGTGTAAAAGTTTAATCCTTCCATTGCTCACCTGGAATAGCAACGAAATTAGTACATGGGAATCTTCAGCCAATTACAAAGTTTTGGCAACAGATTGGACAAAAACACAGAATCATAGCCTCTAGACAAAAAGGACCGACACAAGAGCATCCAATCTATGCCCCCAGATCATAAGATTAAGGTATTATCACCCACGTTTTTCAGAGAAAGAAACTAAGATCCAAGACATTACATGACTGGTCCATCCAAAGTCTCAAAGTGAATTTATGCCAGAACTAGAACTCATTCATTCTTCTGAAACCCATTCAGCTCAATTCAACAAACATACATTAGGTATATGCAATGGAAGTGAAGGAAAAAAAAATAGCCTCAATCTGTTCTTACTTGGAGCTTAGAATATGACTTGTACAGAAACCGTTACTCTTCCTTTTCCAAATCATGGAATTTAAGGTCCATAGAATCTAAGAGTATATGAGTAAAAGGAATCTCAGAGACCTCTGTCCCTCAGTACCTGCATTACCATAGGTAGGTCATTCAAATACTATGACCTTCTTTTGTAAGTCAAACCTTAATGTCAAAAAGAGAAAATTGGTCTAGATGATCCCTGAGCAGGGGGATTATAGTAAATCTTTAACAATCAACTCTTTTTTTAGGTTTTTGCAAGGCAAACAGGGTTAAGTGGCTTGCCCAAGGCCACACAGCTAGGTAATTATTAAGTGTCTGAGACTGGATTTGAACCCAGGTACTTCTGACTCCAGGGCCAGTGCTTTATCCACTATGCCACCTAGCCACCCCTAACAATCAACTCTTAAGGGAAAAATGTACACAGAATATACTTTTAAGTTTAATCTTCATTATTAATATTTCTCCAACATTTTCTTAAGTCTAAATAATAATAAAATGCAGTGCTTATTGATTTCCAAGGTGAAAATGTTCCTATTGAAAATTTAACAATATATTCTCCAGAGACCATATGAACTGATTCAGCAATCTCTGTCTTCAAGGAGTTTTCCAACTCCAAATCAATGATTTAATGATCATCTGGTCCAACTTGCTCATTTTAAAGAGAAGAATACTGAGACACATAGAGTTTAAGTGACTTGCCCTCTGTTACTCAGCTAAGTGACACTTCTGAGACTTGAACTCAGATGTTTTAATAACAAATTGAAGGTATTTTCTGTTATATGATAGTTGTAATATCTGATATGTGGTGAAGATTTTGAAGCCTTTTAGGATTTTGCTCATACATTTAAGTAATTAGAAGTCTTTCTAACTCACTTAGCCTTCTCCATTTCATCAGAATTCTTTGTCTTGGCAGAGAAACCTCTCCTTCCCCACAATACCTATCCCATACCACATTCATGAATCCTGTCCCCTTTCTAACTCTAATTCTGAAAAATATAAGCAAATCAATACTACCATTCCCTAAAAGACCACATCAGTCAATTTCTCTATTACTCCAGTCACTATTTTCTCTGATTTTCCTGGCTACAATATTCCTCCCTCACCATACCTGCCTACAAATGTAGACATTTCCTATTAAGATGTAAGCTCCTGGAGGGTACGATAGAATTTCTTAGTTGAATTTGTATCTCCAGCTCAATCTTTGGCACATGATGCTTTTTCATTCATTCCTGGAGTTTTCTCCCAACACACTCTGGGTCAACATCATTTTTCCTTTGCTGAACAAAAAAGGAGGGGACAGACAACAACCTAGCAGAGAAAAAACCATGTAAATGCTTGTAATTGCATTTTCACAGCTGCTTCATTTATTAATCTTATTCCTGATCACTACTTGAAGAAATGATAGCTAATGAAGCATTAATTAGCCATCCTAATATACAAGTGTCAGAGAGAGATTATGACCTCCTTCTTTTGAACAAGGGAGATCTGTTTACCACAGATCTAAAGGCTTCTACATACCTCTAAAGGCTAATCTGCCTCCTCTAGAGTCTTGTTTCAGGCTTGATGAATAACCTCATCTCCAGATATATGCTCATAATGAATATACTTCTTTCTGTGGACAAAAGTTATCTTATGTATGTTAAATGCCAACAGAAAACCTTGTAAATGCTAATGTGAAGAGCTAGAATCTGAGTGACAGGAAACAGAACAATAGAGGAGCAGACAAGCCAACTAATGTTGTTGTAACTCCAAGGGACTAAGTGTGAGCAAAATAAAATTAACTCAATCCAACTTGAGTTTCTGTGTTAGGAAGAGCCCTGTGTTCTGAACTGAGTGAGATACAAAGTTTAAATAAAACAAGATCCACGGAGCTTAGAAGACTAAGGGAGGAAAAAGGAACACAGAGATAACTATAATTCATGTTAAAAATATAATTTTTTAAAAAAGTCATAAAAATAAAATATCTTGTGAGAGTCAAAGCTGGATGATTAGTTGCTGGAGGGGAGAGATGGAATTGGAAAAGCCTCCCTGGATGCATAGGCATTTGAGTTGGACTTTAAATAGTGAATAACCTAGGCAAAGGCTTAGGGGTAATTCCAGGCAAAGGGAATTGTATGAGTAAAGGAATGGGGGAAGGAGAATATAGGATACTATCACAGAGAGGTAAAAAGTAAAACTCAGCTAGAATGTGGGACATCTGAAGGGAAGGCATAGGAGGTAAGGGGAGAAAGTTTCCATGGGACCAGATATGGAGAGTCTTTAATAAAAGTAGGAGAAGATCAAAGAAAATGAAAAACAGAAAAGAAGATATTCTTCAAATTAATCTAGGCAGAATCTAATCTAAGAGCAGCTAAGAGACACAGTAGAAAAAAATACTAATTCTGGAGTTGGGAAGACCAGAGTTCAAATTCAATTGAGACAATTAATTGCTATGTGAGCACAGGCAACTCATTTAACATATGTCTGCCTCAGTTCTCCCATCAGTAAAATGAAGATAATAATAGAACCTATCTCCCAGGGTTGTTGAGAGGATAAAATGAAGTAATATTTATAAAGAACTTTGCAAATATTAGAGTACTATGTAAATGCTAGCTGTTATTAGCCATCATTAAGCTGTTGTGCTGGAAATCTGAAGCAATGATTTTGGAGTGGTGCTTTGTACCTAGAGCCTATTTCAGTCAGAGAGCTGACAGAGATGGTGCCACCATGCTTCAATCCATATATTATTACCTCCAACCTCCTAACTAGCCTAAGAGAAATTGGACCACAATGGACCCTACTCTTAAACTATAGGCAAAGCATGATGTCATGGAAAAACAGTGTTAGGTGGCCTGCTTCAAGTCCCATTTCCAACATTTACTAGCTATGGGGTCTTGAATAAATGAAGGAATGAACAAAAAAAAATTTATTAAGCACTTATTATATTAAGCACTTACTATATTTTTAAGAAGTCTGGATATAAATAGAAAAGCACTACAGTCCTACTCTCAAGAACTTCTAACGGAGGGCAACAACATATAATGGAAATTTCTTTAATTCAGATGGAAAGATAAAATCCTTTTAACCTCATTACTATTTAGTTTCCTCATTTGTAAAATATAGATAATAATGTCAAAGTACCTGAAATAGTACTGATGAAAGGAAAAGTTCTATACAAGAAACATAATGGCAGTGTGGGTAGTCAGTCAAAAAAAAAATCATTTATTAAGCTCCTACTATATCTTAGTCACAGTGCTAAGCACGATAGAGGATACTACTAGATTTGGAGTCAGGAAGGTTTGTGTTCAAATCTTACCTTAGACATTTATTATGTGTGATCTTGGCCAAGTCTATTTTTGTCTGGACAAGTCTTTACCTACTCTGTAGCTCAATTTCCTCTAAGGCTTCCTTCTAATTGTGTTATCTCATAAACTACCAAGCACTTTAAAGGTGTGACATTAATATTTAGAGTCTGTTCTGAGCACATAAAAAGTGTTTAATTAAATGTGCTGAGAATTTCTAACACTGGAACAATAAAGATTCTTTCCCTTTAATAAAGATAGTTGAGTTTTATATTTTAGATAATTTACTCTGAATGATGTATACTAAGAATAAAGAGCTATATTACATGAAGACAAAAAGTTTGAAGAAGACTAGTCATGTTTTTAGTTTTAATTTTATTTTTCCAATTATGTGTAGAGATAATGTCCAACATTTATTTTTGTAAAGTTTTGAGTTACACATTTTTCTCCCTCCCTCCCTTCCCCTTCCCTCTTCATAGCAGGGAGTGATCTGATAAAGATTATACCTATACAATAATGTTTAACATGTTTTCATCATGTTGTGGAAGAAGATTCAGAACAATGGGGGGAAACCATGAAAAAAAGAAGAAACATACAATAAATTTTAAAAAGTGAAAATAATATGTTTTGGTCCATATGCAGGATCCATAGTTCTTTTTCTGGATGGTATTTTCCATCAAAAGCCTTTTAGAATTGTCTTTGATCACTTTATTGTTGAGAAGAGTTAAGTTTATCATAGTTGATCACCATATAATATTGCCAGTAGGGGGGAAAAATATCTCCTGGTTCTGCTGACTTTACTCAGCATCAGTTCATGTAAATTTTTTCAGTTTTTTTTGAAGTCCACCTGTTCTTGTATTACTTATCAATAATATTCATACAACAGTTTATTCAATCACTCCCCAATCGTTGGTTTCTTTCAATTTCTAATTGTTTGTCACTTCAAAAACAAGAGCTGCTATAAATATTTTTATACATAAAATATTTTAAGATATGATCATCTTTTATCAGTTGAATTGTGTGTCTGGTGAAAACCACTGGCAAAGAAGAGGAGCCTTCTCTTATGCCTGCTTTTTCATCCTATAGCAGGGCTGAGAAAGAATATGAAACTAAAAGCTTCACTTCATTCCAGTAGAGATGACTCACTCATGTAGCCATGAGAGTACTAGCAATTATGATCAGGTAAGAAAGACCACCTTATCTTACAAAGTTGGCTAGACACAAATCAGGTACCTACATGTTCAAGTTCAAAGAGAATTTGTAAACCTTGTTCAAGGGGATTGTAAAAAATGGTGACTTTGCAAAGTCACCTAGAGAAAATGGTTCCCAACCTGCCTTTTGACATAAAGTCAGTAGTTGGCAAGTTCCTAAACTCAAAGTTAGGAATATCTGAGTTCAAATCCAGCCTCAAATATATATGTACAAGTGATCTTGGGCAAGTCACTGTTTGTCTCAGTTTCCTAATCTATAAAATGGGAATAATAATAATAGTTCCTACTTCCCAGAGACATTGTGAAGACAAAATAAGATAATTTTTTGGTAAAGTTCTTTGCATGTGGTTCCTGGCAGATAGTAGGTACTATATAAATGCTAGCTAAGATATCATGATACCAATGATGCAAAAGACTGGTATACTAGATAAGAAGCTATCACTAATTAGTTGTGCATTTGAACAAATCAATCTCACTGAACCTCAGTTTCTACTTTAAAATGTGGATTTAAAAATTATGTTTCCTACTTTAAAAGGTTATTGTGAGGAATCAGCTGTGTGTCTCTGAACACGTCATTTACTCTTACTGAATCTCAGCTTCTACTTTAAAATGTGAATTAAAAAAGGTGTATTGTCAATTCAAAAGGTTGTTGTGAGGAAAGCATTTTACAAACCCATAAAGAATGATGTAAATGTGTGCTATTATTTTTTTTAGGGTTTTTGCAAGGCAAATGGGGTTAAGTGGCTTGCCCAAGGCCACACAGCTAGGTAATTATTAAGTGTCTGAGACCGGATTTGAACCCAGGTACTCCTGACTCCAGGGCTAGTGCTTTATCCACTACACCACCTAGCCACCCCTGTGTGCTATTATTTTGAAACTCACAATGAGATACTATAAGCATTATGAAGACATATAAATGTAATTTATTAACAACAAAAATAAAAGAAGGAACCACAAAGATATGAGCAAACTGGGGGGGAGAGTTTGCAAAGGAAGGTTTAGAAGACACTAATGGAGACTACTATATCAGCAGGATTTTTCTTAATTTTCTCAATGAGACTTTGGATTTGCAGTAGCATAAGCAACCAGTAAACTCAGACAATTATACTAACTTGAAAAATTAAATCTATATTTAGTAAGTACCTACTTTATCAACAAGAAACATTCAAAGGCATTTATTGGGCGCTAACTTTGTGCCAATCACTGGGAATACAAGACAGTCCCTACCATTAGTAAGTTTACATACTGATGGGAGAGATGCAAACTAGGTATATACATGATATACACAGGGAATTCTCAAAGTTGATCAATAGTTGCTGTGGACCTCAGTGCTTCTAAGAAAAATTAGAAAAGTCTTTCATCTCATCCCTCAATCCCCATATCAGAAAACCCAGGTGGAAAGCATCACAATTTGATGTAGGAAACAGAATGATATTCTTGAGAAATTCCAGATCAACTAGAATATATTGTCTAGAGGATGGTCATTTAAAGAGAAAATCACTCTGAGATATTATATAGGTATAGTTCACTCTAAGCCTCAACATTTAAAAATGCAGTTTTACAATAAATTATCATGTGCTGCTACTTTGGATGCCTGTGTAGGATCTTCCACAGAAATTTGCACAATGACGAGAGGATTAGGGTAAAAGGGCCATTTTGGTGATGTCAGAGTCAAGTCCCATAATCTACAGTTGCAGGGAAAGTGGTTTGCAACATTACTTGGAATCAGACTTCAGCCCCCACTTTGGAGAAAATTGGTCCAGAGAATAAGAAAAAATGCTAAACAATAAATATTGAATTACCCATCATATAGAAACATCCTTTCACTCACCCACGATTTCTTAATAACATACACTGGCTTATATGTGTGTTCATTTATATAACTCTAATTGTATACATGGAGGTGATGTACCACAGAAATACTCAGTTAGCTGCACTCTTATAGTTGTTTCCTGGGCCCTTGGGCCTTCCTCACTATGTATGGTACATGGAAACTGTCCTGTTACCAAACAGTTTACATTTCTAAGTGTGGTGCTTTGGGGCTTGGCAAAGCCATCCATGTTTCTCTCACTTTTAAAAAACATTTGTGCAGCTTGGATGCTAAACACACTGTTCTCAAACAGAAAAATACAGAGTAAAACACAGAGACACTCATGCTATATTCATATGTGTGAGAAACTCCAACTTCATCACAGTCCTCCGTAAATCTTCAACATAGTAACTCAGCTAGGCACAGTGGAATGGTCCTGGTTAAAGGAAGTGGAAGGATTTTCAAGAGCCCTGAAAGTAAACTCTTGGTTAGATGAAGTAGCAAAGGTAGGAGCCTAACACAGTATTGAATAATGGAGATAAGGGATTAAGAATAGAACTGGAGCTATTGGCTATTGGCAGCTAGCAAAGCCAGAGGGAAACAAGTACAGAATGGGGAAGGATATGGTCCCAGAAGAAATTCAAGACAGTTAAAATAATACCCTTCTGAGGTTAATGCCAGAAGTCCACAGAGACAACCCATACCAAAGTCTAAGTAGGAAGAAAGCAATAGGAGGAAAAAGAAGACTAGTAAAAGGACAAATTGCAGAAGAGCTATTAATCTAATATGAATGAGTCAAGGAAAAGGATTTCCACACTAAGAGTTCTTTGCCCTGATAAAGTCATAGGCCCAAACAACCACATTAAAAAGAACTAAGGAAACTGGATCTATGAATCTCTAACATTTCATAAAATGTCATGAACGTAAGTATTCATACCAAAGTCATATATTCAACTTGTCCATGCTTCCTTGATTCTTTCTCATGTCTTCTCATAAATTCTAACACTGGAAGTCTAAAATCTCAAGTTTACTGGTTGAGTGCTCAAGATGTCCACATAGTGCCCTTGGCCTTGATTTTTGACAGGTATATCTTTTCTGATCTCATTTTTCTTAAATAATATACCAAAGGTTAATGCCTATATGCAAGTCATTCCTAGTGATTCGATCAGTCAATTGTGCCCACTATGTATAGGTGTCTTCATTGCCATTTGTGTCTCCTATAATTTTGATTCTTTTTTTTGGAAGGGGGGTTGCAAGGCAAATAGGGTTAAGTGGCTTGAGCAAGGATACACAGCTAGGTAATTATCGTGTCTGAGGCCAGATTTAAACTCAGGTACTCCTGACTCCTATCCACTGTGGCACCTAGTCACCCCTATAATTTGGATTCTTTGAAGACATGGTGTTCTGTGTTTTGTAGTCAAAAAGCTTCATTAAGATAATATTGGGGTCAAAAATATGGAGGAGGGCAGTCATGTCTAGAAACCCTTGGCATTGTGGAAAGCAATACACAGTTTTCCAAATGCTATACAGTCCATTCTCTTCTTGCTATTCAATCAATGTCAGGCTTAACCCATTGCCTATCTACTAGCTGGAAAAGTGGGTAAATGCTGTACCTGGAGTCAGAAGGATTTGAATTCAAATCAGGCTTAAGACACTTGCTAGTTGTGTGACCCTGGGAAAGTCACTTAACTTCTATCTGCCTGGATTTCTTCAACTGAAAAAAAATGGAAATCATCATAAACCCTTCTTCCCAGTATTGTTGTGAGGACCAAATGGAATAATATTTGCGAAATACTTAGCACATAGATATTACTTAATACTTCTTCCCTTCTCCCTTACCTCATCAAACTTGATAGGTGCATTGAAATAGTAAAAACCAATAGGAGATAACATTGATAAATTAAAACCAATAAAAATGGGTGCTTTGATACATATAAAACCAATATAAATGGAGGTATTGATCCATTAAAACTAATACAAATGGATATACTGATATACTAACTCAATAGATTGACCATTCACCATCACATTTTAATCCAAGTAATAAATAGCTTTTTACTCTTTTATTTTCCTTTCTTGATCATTAGGTTGATCCCTTGGGTGGTCAAGGACCTTCCAGAGGTAGCCCTGGAGTATTTAGGGACATGGTGTGATGAGCATTACATCATCTGTAAATGAACACCTGGAAGGTCTTAGACCATTTTATAGGGAATTCTTCAACCATTTGGACTCTTCACAAGACATTCTTCATGGCAGTAAAGAAATCCCTTGGCAAGCATATGTCTCCTGGTTTTCTGCCTCACTTGACATCAATAATCAGAGAGTCACTGAACAGAGTAATCTCCATGATTATATTTAACAAGGAATCTTGTGTGCTCTTAACATATGGATGAGAGATGCCTTGTCAGAAGCAAGCTCTAATTGAGATCATAGGCTCATAGACCTAGCTAGGGGAAAAAATTAGAAGTCAATTAACACAATACCCTTATTTTGTTGGTAAGGAAGCTGAAGCCCAGAGAAATTCAGTGACTTGCAAAAGATCACACAGTTAGTGTAAGAGACTGGAGATCCTTTGCCAACTAATATAAGACTCTTTCCTCTAGGGTCTAGACATTATTTTGTTTAAGATTGTACCTTTCTATAACTGTAAAGATGTTATCTACTATAGAAAATGATTCATATGAGCATATATTATATATATATATATGTATATATATATACATATATATATATATATATATATAGAGAGAGAGAGAGAGAGAGAGAGAGAGAGAGAGAGTCATATTTTCATTAGATACCTTCAATTAAAAAAAATCACATATTTAGAACTGGAAGGGTCCAACTCCTTGAGACCCCATTTAGGGTTTTCTTGGCAAAGATACTGGAGAAATTTGTCTTTCCCTTCTCCAAGTCATTTTGCAAATGAGGAAACTGTGGTAAAAAGGGTTAAGAGACTTGTCCAAAGTCATACAACTACAAATTGTCTGAAGCCAGATTTAAATTCCTTAAGACGAGGCTTTTGACTTCAGGCCCTTTGAGATCATTTAATACAACTACCTCATTTTATTGACAAGGAAAAACAAAATCCAGAGAGGTCAAGAGATTTTCTCAAAAGTCACAGAGGAAGCAAGTAGTACAGATGGAATTTGACCCCAGATTCTCTGACTATATCATTCTCACAATATTTTATAAAGGAAAAAAAAGAATCATTATTTTTACACATGGTTTTGGTATAGTCTGCTCATAAGAGCCCCCTATATATTCACACACAACTTTTTTGTTATTTCCATCCAGGGTTTTATCCACTCTTACCCCTCTTTAGACTCTCCTCACATTAGACTGTAAGCTCCTGAAGGGCAAGGGATTTTTTAACCTTTCTTTGTATTTCCAGTACTTAGCACATTAATAAATGCTGGTGGACTTGAACTTTTGAGATTTCCTGAAAATAAAAACAATCCCCTAATGTTTTCAGTTTGATTTTCCTCAGGCATGGATTTCTTCTGGGTATAACTGGTCAGGTCCTGCTGCTCTTCCCTAATTCATTTTTTTTTTGTGTGTGATATTTTATATAAGCATAACTTCAACGATAATGCAGGTTCAGCTCCAGACCACCACAATAAAGCAAATATCATAATGTGATGAATTAAAAGTTCTAGAGATATAATTTCTGGGTAATTAATCACTTTGTTAATTATGGTTAGTGAATAATTAATAAAGCAATTGGTCATTTGACCATCTTTCATGAACTGGAGATGAATCACAGTGACTTCTTGATACTTAAATGCCCTTGAAAGAGAGGGTGTTCTTGACAGGCAGCAATCAACTCTGATTGGTTAACAATTAATTAGAAGAATGAATATTATAATGAAATGCAGGACTTATCCTAATGAAGGTCTGGGAAGTGGGAGGGTGGAATGATATTGATTGTCATTTTTACTCCCAGACCACACCTAGTCTTGAGTAGTCTAAACAAAGGATCTACTCTTCCTCACCCAAACCTGAGTAGACAGACTACAGTAGAGTTTGCCCATCTGGGGGAGGTCTGAAAAAGATTGAGGAAAATGTTAATCTAATCTCATTATCAGCAATTTTCTTCAGTTACTGGGTGAATAAACTATAATGGGCTGCTTTATGAATGAGGAAATAATAAGATAAAATTATCCTGGCTCTAACTCAATAATTGTTTATTAATATAAGACAGAAATAATCATCTCTTAGCAGTAAAATGAGTTGCATGAATTTTTGTTTTTTGAGCACACATAAAAGTTATATTTACACTATACCATAGTCTATTAAATGTATAATAGTATTTGCTTAATTTCATATTACATATAAGTTTAATTTAAAAATTCTTTATTCCTAAAAATACTAATAATTAGTAAGAAATTGGAAACTTTTTGTTGGAGGAGGGTCTTACCTCCATGTTGAAGGCTGATCACTGATCAGGATGGTGGCTAGTAAAAGTTAGGGTGACTGTGGTAATTTCTTAAAATAAGAGAACAACACATTTTGTCCCACCTTGAATACTTAGAGGTCATTGTAGGATTTTTAATTTGCTTAATTTCAACATTGTTGTCTCAGGGAATAGGAAGACTGTAAGACAGGGAAAGAGAAGGAAAACAGTGGGTATATAGAACAGTCAGAACACATACAACATTAATCAATTGAGTTCTCTATCTTATTTGGATTTGGTTACTGGCACCCCAAGCCATTATAATAGTAATCAAAGATCACTGATCACACATCACCATAAAAGAGATTAAAATAATGTAAAAGTTTGAAATAGTGAGAGAATTACCAAAATGTGACATAGAGACACTATATAAGCACATGCTGTTGGGAATGTTGCCAATAAAAATGCTTGATGCGGGGTTGCTGCAATCCTTCAACTTGTTATTGAAAAAGCAGTATCTGCAAAGTACAAGAAAGAGAAGTACACTAAAATAAAGTATGCCTATATTTCTTTATATAGTATACTAGGTACTTGGGTGTTAGCATCTAAATGACAAAGTTCCAATACAACTGAGAATGAGAAGAGAACAATAGAATAATGTTATAAAAATGCTGGCAAATCTGTTTCCTTTTTCCTCTCTTTGTTGTCCCTTTACTTTCATTTATAAATTCTCTTAGGATGCTAAGACTTTAGTTGGATCTCAGACTAAGACTTTTTTACATGCTTCTCTTTGGTTTATGAGATAACACTATAGAGGCAGCTAGGTGGCATAGTGGATAAAGCACCAGCCTTGGGGTCAGGAGTACCTGGGTTCAAATCCAGTCTCAGACACTTAATAATTACCTAGCTGTGTGGCCTTGGGCAAGCCACTTAACCCCATTTGCCTTGCAAAAAAACCTAAAAAAAAAGAGATAACACTATGGTTATAAATGTCTACCATCTAAACTATGGCTAATCTTAGTTGCTCTGGTCTCTTCATTTGGTAAGGAAATCAAGGGTTTATTACCCAAGTTTGCCTTGCATCACTCAAACTTGGTTAAGGTATGATATTGATAACTAACCATAATACAGGAGAAGAAAAGAAGTCCAGGATGGAGAAGAGGTATCACTGCAAGCAGAAAATTAGGAAGGTGAAAGGGGGGCAGATTGTCCCAGAAGTTAGAAATATGCATGTTTGTGTGTGAAGGGTGTTTACCTATTGTTAAAGCATATGGACCTCCTCCTTCACTTGCTTCTTATTTTAGTCATAGGATGTTATATAAGGGATGAGGAAGGACCTTCTCATTTTACAAATGAGGAAACTGAGATTGAGGCTACATAGTCAACAAATAGTAGAGATAGACTATGAAGGCAATTCATGACCCTGAGTCCAGGTCAACACAAGGGTGTTCTGTAGCCAGCTCAACCAAATGTTAAATTTCCAGTGTGTGCATATATGCCTTGGAAATGGCAAATGCTAATAATCTTGGTCTGATTTACTATTTTATGGGTTGTCTAGACTTAATAGAGTGACAGAGAACAATGAAAATTAAACTTAAAAATTATTAAGAAAATGGAAATAATAAGGTTGAGTGTATAATATTTACCTTAAAAGGGAGTTGTGTTTTACCAGCATATCCCTAGAGAAACAATACATAGGGGAAAATATTTATTCCATCAAGTCTTGTCCACATGAGGCAGTATCCTGAGATTGTCTTTTTTGATGATACACTTTTCATTGGCATTCACCAGCATCCATACAGTCTGGACAAACAACTGATTCAAAAAGAAAAGAGTTTGTGACCCTTGATACTTCCCAAACTCAGTTGTGAGGCAGAAAGGTTTCCAGAAATATAGACAAAAAATCACTTTCAGTGGTTTACAAATCCAAGAGTTTGCTGATTTCCTTTTGGGCTACAATATAAATTGGGACTACTGTGTCTGACTTGCACTGCCAAGTAAAATGATTCAAGACAATGGAAACACATTAAGGCAGAGGAGAGAGGATCAGAGAAAGAAAATAAAGACTTTCTCTACTCTACAAGATCTATACCTCAAAGAAACCAAATGATGATATTTGTCCTGACTTCTTGAAGAGAATGTCAGGGAGGTGATGTAATGACATGCAAGTGAATTGGATTTGAGGAGGGGTTGCAATATTAAGTCACCAATCTCACTTTTTTCTCTGGAACCATCTGAGTCCAATGGCCAGATACAGATCAGGACAACTAGAAATGATTGCAAAACAGTCAGGGTTAAGTGACTTGCTCAAGGTCACACAGCTAATAAGTGTCAAGTGTCTGAGGTCACATTTAAACTCAGGTCCTCCTGACTCCAGGACTGGTGATCCATCCACTGCACCACCTAGCTACTCTGCAAATCAAGAAGAAAAAGACCTATACATATATAAATATCTATAGCAGTTCTTTGTATGGGAACAAAGAAAAATACTAAGAGGGTACCATAAACGGAGGAGTGGTGGAATAAATTATGATTGTATTAATGTAATGAAATACTATTTTGCTGTAGGAAATAATTGCAGAATTAAAAAGATAATAATTGCAGAGAAAATAGAAAGATTTTTATGAACTAATGCAGAGTGAAATGAGCAGAACCAGGAAAACATTTTTTTACATAAACAACACTATGAAAACATCTTTGATACATTTAAGAACTCTGACTATGTCATGATCAACCACAATTCCAGAGGACCTGTGATGAGACATATTACCAACCTATTAATAGAGAGGGAATTTCTTTTTCACTTGATCCAAGTGGAAAAAGTTTTGCTTTTCAATTGTCAGTAGTAGCAGTAGTAGTAGAATTGATAATAAATCAGTTTCTCTACATCCTCTGAAAGTGCCAGATTCCTAAAATTTAACATAGATCATGTTTATTAAAAATAATAAAGGGTTCAGAGATTTAGGGCTGGAAAAAATTATATCTATATCTATATCTACCTTTATTACCCTTATACATATTTAAAATATATAAAATCCATAATATTACAAAAGAAACCAATTCACCATGCCATATAAAACATGTGTTCCTACATGTACATATATACATATCCATGATGCATTCATACTTCATGGATATGTTTGTTGCATGTACAGGGCAGCTAAACACTGAAAATTACTTCCACACATGTATGTATGTAAACAGATGTATTGTTGCATGTGGACAGTCATATATGCATTGCATGTATTGTCCCATGTGTGTATATGGGTGTACAAAGGTGCATTATGTATACACATTTCTATGTAAATTTTGTGTGTGTTGTATACAGAATGCACACATGGAGGTGTATTTGTCATGCTTATATGTGATTATATATATGTATGTATATATATATATATATATATATACACACACATATACATGTAAGCATGGCTGTTGGCATGTTGCATTGCACCATGCCTTTGCATCTCTGTGTGAGCATGTATGTGTGGTGTGCATGTACATATTTATATATATTGCATTACCTGCTTGTGCTGTACTATGGGCATGCATTTATATGAGCACATATATGTATGCATTGTGTATCTGCATGTGCATTGCAGGTGTGTATATACACATGTGTGTTCTTAAATAAATTCTGTGACCCCAGGTTAAGAATCTCTGCAATAAAGGAAAACTTCTGGGGCACTGGGTAGACTTCACATTGAAGTCTTCTGAGGACATGCAGAGCAAGGACTGCATGGCATGAGTAGTAGCAGTGGGTGGACTATACTTTGTGCCACTGGAGGTCTTGTCTTCATTGATGAGATGATTGTAGATGCATCAAAATGTTCAGCAATACAACAATAATAATAATAGCAGAGCTGGACTCAGAGTCATGGACTGCATTCATATTGTCTCTCTGCTACTTGTTGACTATGTAACCTCAATCTCAGTTTCCTCATCTGTAAAATGAGGATATTCAATTGAATTAATTCCAAGGTCCCTCCTTGTCCCTTATATAACATCCTATGACCAAAATGAGAAGCAAGTGAGAGGGGAGGTTCCTATGCTTTAGTAATGAGTAAACACCTCTCACATGCACACATATTTCTAACTTCTGAGACAATCTGCCCCTCCTCTCACTTTCCTAATTCCTTTGCTTTCCCCTTCCTAACTGTCAATCCCAACTGGTTCTTCAGCCATGAGGTCAATTGAAACCCTTACTTCTTCAAAGTTATTTAGCAATAGCCTGAGAAACGTATCCATCCCCAAGATTGTGACTGGGAAGCACCCATGTTAATAGTGACCTTTTTCAGGTATTCCAATAATTTTTAAATTATCTTTCCTAAGTCTGTTTTGCATATCAGTTGTTTTTTCAATGAGATGTTTCACATTTTCTTCTAATTTTTTTTGCTCCATCCATTGCGCCACCTAGCCATACCTACAATTATTACTATTATTTTTTTAATTTTAATTTTTTTCCTCTCCCCTTTACTTTATCGCTCAACTGAGTCTATATTTATGGGGGGTATTTCATTAACTCTTAAACAAGAATATTTTATTAATGTATAAAAAATATTATTTGTACAAAATGAGCATAAATATTAAATAAAATACTCCATGTCACTAAAAAAAATAACTCTTAGGTTCTTTCAGGGCTTACTTTAGGTATCAGGGTCCCAGTGAAGCTGATCCCCCTCTCACCTCCCCAATTCTTTGAGCCTCCTCTTTCTAAACTAACAGCCTTATATTTACTAAGCTGCACACATGAGGTGTATCTTGGCACCCTCAGTGTGTTACACAGTGTCTGGCACAAAGAAGGCACTGAAGAAAGAATTCTCAAATTGAATTGAATTCTCAGTGTTCTCAAATTACTTCATTTAGTTGTCTCTGGTATCCCCAACTATATGTTTATCTACTTCTTTTTATGCTTCAAAATAACATTTGGCACAATGAGAGAGTTCTGGGCCTAGAGTCAGAAAGACTCATCTTCCTAAATTTGAATTCTGGCCTCAGATGCTGACTAGCTATGTGACCCTGGTCACAAACAGTAACTGTTTGCCTCAGTTTTCTCTTCAGTAAAATGATCTAGAGAAGGAAATCACAAATCACTCACTTCAGTATCTTTGCCAAGAAAACTCCAAATGGAATCAAAGTGTTGAATATGATTGAAAAAACAACACATAGCAATATTGATTAGCCCAGGTATTCAGAACTCATATAATGATACAATTAAATTCTTTTAGAAGAATTAGCTGCTGCCTATAGAAAAAGGGAGTGATTAACGTATGACAAGTGGTAGAAAAGATAAGGTCTCTTAAGTTGTTACCTTTGCTTGCAACCTTCCTCCTAGTGTTGATCTTGCATGATAAATTACATTAAGTACATTACCTTGGACTGTTATACCCAAACAGAATTACTGCTTTTCCATCCTCAATTTTAAAATCCCTAAATAAAAGAAATACAGATAATTGTTTAAAAAAATAGTGACCTTTTTCTTTGGGAGTTGGCTATTTAGATTCCATAGCTAAACACCTCAACATGTGTCAAAGATACCAACTCTTCACCAAACCATACAGAAAATGTGGGAAAAGTTCAACTGGTTTCCTTGGAAAATTAATAGAATGACAGAGACTATACTAAGCAGGTGCAGAGGATATAATAACCTTAAATTGGCAAAAAAAGTAAGTTGAATGCTTCCCATCCCTCCCCCCCTAAACAGATGACAAATCTTAACTTTTGCTGTGTTTCTGTCAGACTTAATGGATTTTGCTTGCTAGAATCAGAATAAACAATTTCCCTTAGCTCAGTTCCAGCATTTTTTTGATACCCAAGAGGGTCATTGTTTCATTTCTTCTGGCTTTTGCAGGGGCAGAGTCTGGGTCAGGGATGAGTGACAAGCAGTCAGACATTTCCAGGATGCTTTACAGGTGCATATTCTTGAGTAAATTGCATCCTACCCAAGCAAGGTTTGGTGGAATCAGGGAAATAATGTTCAAGCATTTTTAATGTCACTGTGCAAGATACAAAAACAGAAATTAAATAGTCCCTTTCCCCAAGGAGCTCACACTCTATAGGAACAAACAAGACATAGAAAATAATTAGGGATGTAATTTGGAAAGAAGCATCAGAAATTGAGGAGAGGAGAAGACTCAACTTGAGTGAACTTTCAAGGAAAAAAGAGATCCAGTGAAATCCTATGTCATGGAAATAAGGAGGGAGATCATCCAAAGGTAAGGCAGACCACCAGTTAAAAGACAGAGATGGGAAACAAAATGTACCTGAGGAACAACAAGAAAGTCATTTTCACTGGATTATACAGTATGTAAAAGGTGGGTTTGAGCCAGGTTGGAAAGAGCGTTAAACAGAGGTGATTCTATTTAATACTAAAGGTAATCGGGAGCAATGGTGTTTTTTGAACAGGAGAGTGACAGTGAAAACTGTGTTTTAGGCAATCATTTTCAGTGGCTGTATAGAGGATGGATTGAGGAGGCAAAGAGAAGCTAATGACCATATCAGTGGCAATGTGAGTGAGGAAAAGGAGACAGATGTGAGATGTCATGGAAGTGGAACTAATAAGACTTGATAATTGATTGAATATGTGAGATAAGGATGGTTGAAGAGTTGCTGATGACTCCAAACTTGTAAACCTGGGTGACAGAAAGGGAGTGGTATTCTCAGTAGAAATTAGGAAATTTGGGGGCAGTTAGGTGGCACAGTGGATAGAGCAATGGCCCAGGAGTACCTGTGTTCAAATCTAGCCTCAGACACTTAATAATTTACCTAGCCGTGTGACCTTGGGCAAGCCACTTAACCCCATTGCCTTGCAAAAACTAAAAAAAAAAAATAAGGAAATGTGGAAGATATTGGGATTTTTAGGGGGAAAGGTCATGAGTTCTATTTTTGAGATGTTATATTCAACCTCATAAGACAAACTCATAGGACTCCCATGGTACATCTGAGTAGAAATATCCAGTATACAGTTGGTAATGAGGAGCCACTGGGTAGTGTAGAGGATAGAGTACCTGACCTGGAATCAGGAAGACCTGAGTTCAAGTCCAGCCTCAGACATTTATTAGCTTTCCCTGAGCAAGTCACCTGATATTGTTTTCTTCAGTTCCCTCATCTATAAAATGATCTGGAAAAGGAAATGGCAAACCACTCCAGTAACCCTGCCAAAAAATCCTTAAATAGCATCACAAAGAATCAGATATGACTGAAAAATATGGAACAATATGGAACTATAAGCAACAATAAGGAAACATGCTAGTGCGGAAAAGGGAGGAAACGACCAGGTAGCACTGGGCCAGGTCACTTGCAAAAAAAAAAAAAAAAAAAAAAACAGAGGGACCAAAGCAACTACTAGATTCAAGCTGGAGATGTTCAGATGAAAGCTAATTCTAATGAAGTAGGAAGCTGTAGTATAAATAGTGCTGGACTTCAGATCAAAGAACCAATAAATCTGCTACATCTTCCTAGGTAGTCTTGGATAAGTACAAACTTCTCTGAGAATTCATTTCCTCATCTGTAAAATGAGGGGTTTGAGCTATGCTAAATACTTCTACAACTCCAAAGTTTAATAGAAATATCACAAAGAGTGAGACTGGAAAGTTGAAGTAACCCTGGAAATCATCTAGAGCAATCACTTGATTTTATAAAGAAGAGAAAATTGAAGTCCAAAGAATTTTAAGTGTTTTGTGGTTACATAGTTGGTGGCACAGGTAGGATTTGAACAATCATTTAAAGCTTGAATCCAAATTCAACCCTTAGTCCCACTGCAACACACTCCCTCACACTTCTGAAGTGCTTGAAGGTTTACAAACTTGTTTCCTGATAATCACCATGTGAAGTGGTTTGCCTGAATTTCATGATGCCATTTTATAGGGGAAGTTTCAGAAGAGTGAGGTGATTAGTCCACAGACACATAGCTAGTGTGTATCAGAGACCTACACCTTCTGATTCTGATTCAAATACAGTTTCCACTGGGGCAACAAAACCAGCGTATAGGGAGTCAAGAGTCCTTTCAGAAAGGAGACAAGTAGGCTGAGCCATAATATTCAAAGTTAAGGCAAAAGTAGAGATCAAAGCCCAGGCATTTGCAGGGCAGAAAATCAAAGATGAAGGTTAGACAAGACCCAGTTCTGAAAAGTAGGCACTATCAAAACTGCTCTTTGACTATTTCATCCCTGCCTGCATTGACTTATGCTGGAACAGTTTAATCATTATGCTTTCTTCATTCATGTCCTGTTTGATGTGATACATCACACAGAATAATAGCAGCTCTAACCAAAAGGAGCTGATGGGACTGCCCATGACTTCTGAGTCTGAGGATTCCACAGCCCCATCATGCCATGCCCTTAGCATTAGGAAGTAGTAGCTTCATAAGTTCGCACGAAAGAGGAAACAAATGATGGTAGTGGGGATGTGTGTGTGTGGGGGGGGGGGCATCTTTTTCACCACAGAAGAAGAGAAAAGTTCCAACTCCCTGAAAGCAGACAGCACAGACCCAAAAACCTACCCATGAAACCTCAGGAACTTTATGTGTCAATTGCAGCATTGGCACATTCAAAAGGACAATCAAGGGAATACATAAAGGTTAAACCTGAGGGACCTTCCCAAGAGCTCCCACCCCTGTCATACACTGAAATCTCCTCTGAATCTATCTTAGTTCTGTCCTCAGAGATGAAGTCTGCTATTCCACAGGGCACCAACTGTTTGCATTCTGCTTCCTCATAAGCAACATATCCATTAGGATAATAAATCATCATCATCATCAAATTTATATAGCATATATGGTTTGCAATTAAGTTTGTAAATATTATTCCATTTAATTCTTACAACAAGGTGGCCAAGGTCTCCCATTGCATCTAAGACCATTGGTAGTCCTCCTGACCTATGTATGCCTTGCCACTGGATTCCAATGACTGGAAGAAAAAATGAGGCTGATGGCTCTGCCTTACTTAAACTCAATTCACTTTTAAGTCAAGATATGTCTAGGACAGCTAGATAGTGCAGCAGGCCCTGAATTCAGGAGGACCTGAGTTCAATTCTAACCTCAGACACTTACTTGCTATGTGACCTTGGGAAAATTTCTTAATCCTTACTTCCTCACATCCAGGGCCATTTCCATTCATCATGATTCACATATGGACACTGGACCAGATGGCTCCAGAAGAGAAAGCAAGGTTGGTGAAAAACATCACCGCCCCCCCACACTCAAATCCAGTTGATGTGCATGTCATGGCATCACCTCTCCAATGTCATGGTCTTCTTCAAGACTGAAGGACAAAACCATCATCATCATCATCATCATCAAGACACCAACCCCACTAATATCACTGATCCTCTTCCAGAAAGAGATGATCAAAATAACCAGAAGAAGGGTAGGAGGTATTATTATCTCTTTTTTTATACATGAGGAAAATGAGTCACAGAGAAGTTAGCTGACTTGCCTGGACTGAACAGCTAGAAAGTGTCTAAAGTTGAATTTGAATGCAGTTCTTCCTGATTCCAGTATTCTATCTATAGTGACACTTAGCTCCCTATAAATAAAATACAAACTTCAGGATAGGGACTATACTCAGGATTTCACTGATGTCAGAAGCTTCTAGATCATAGTGGTCAACACCTTCTCTACAACTCATAGTCTTGGAAAATTATCCAGATCCCTTGTAAGTGACATGATAGGAGCTGTGGAATTCTCATACTCAGCCATCATGGGCAGCCCCATCAGCACCTTTTGGTCAGATCTGCTATTATTCTGTATGATGTATCACATCAAATAAGACTGAAATGAAGAAAGTGTAATGATTATATTCTTCCAACATAAGTCAATGCAGTGCCAAGATGGTGCCAAGTCACCAATAAATGTGATTTGAACTTGTGTCTTCTTGGCACTATTGCCAACTCTCTCTCAAGTATACCCTGCTATCTCCACTCCAATGCCACACACCCAAACTGAATTACTAACTCTTCTCCAAGTTTAGTACAGCATTTCCCGCATCTGTGAATTTGTTCCACTCAGAGACCATCACCTCATCTCTACCTTTCAAAATTCTTCTCTTTCTTCAGGACTTAACTAAAGATCCACATCCTCAAGGAAATACTCTGTGAAATCTTCTCTTCCTATCCTTAATCCAGCCTTGAGAAAATGTTCTCTCCTGAACTCCTTAAATTTTTCCAGAGCAATCTGCCTTGAACTCTCCTTGTCCCCTTGACCCACAATAGGTTCAAATTTCTCTACATTCCTGTCCTTCTCTGCCCCATCACCATCACAGGGATGTAAGATTCTTGAAGGTTGTAGTTATGTCATCTTTTAGCTTTACTCCTGAACCAACTGGCACTGTATTACATGCAATAAATCTTTAATAAATATCTATAGAAATGAAATGAGTAGGTTTAACTACAGTATTCCTGGGCAGAGGTACCAAGGTAATTTTTAGTCATATTCATGGAACCCATATTCAAGAGTCACGAATCTTGAATAATGAAGAGAAGAATCTACTCAGGACATATTCCCTTACCATGCAAAGTTTCACTGGTGCCTTCTGACACCTCCAGGAGTCAACTAGTATGTATTAAGTCCTTATTAAGTGTCAGAAAGCACATGGACTAAACACTGGTACAAGCATTTATTGAGTATCTACTATGTACCAAGCATTTTACAAATGTCTTATTTTATTCCCACAATTCTGTATTATCTTTATTTTACAATTGAGGAAACTAAGGCAAACAGGCTAAGTAATTTGTTTATGGTTGCATTGCCAGGAAGTAACCAAGACTGGATTTGAACTCAGGTCTGCCTGACTCAACCCAAATCTCTTTCACCTGCTTCATCTAACTTCTTCTACATGTTCCCAGCCCTCCAGAAGCTCACAATCCAATTGGGAAGACCCTAGGCAAACAACAATGAATGAGAAGTAAAGTTTTCACTGGAGTCAAAAAAAACTGAAATACATCTCATTCTAGACCAATGTAGAAGATAGTGGTATAAAAACAGAAGGGTCAGCAAAATTGGGCAACTAAGTGGCACACTGGCTAGAGTACCCTGGGGAATACCAGGAAGAGAGTTTAAATTTGGTTTGAGAGAGACTTTATTAGCTATGTGACCCTGGGCAAATCACTTAACCCTGTTTGACTTGGTTTCCTCATCTATAAAATGATCAGGGGAAGAAAATGACAGACCACTCCAGTATCTTTGCACAAAAACCCAAATGTGGTCATGAAAAAGTCTAAAACATATGAACAACAATGACAGCAGGATAATGAACCCCAGGTAAGAAAAGTGAGACAGAACCGCCTAGCATATAGAAGAAATGACAATAGTTGCTCACAATCCCACTGAGGCATCTTTTATAGTGGATAGCACACCACACTCAGATTAGCTATTTTTCCCCTTGTAGTTAAGGTAGCCTTAGCTTCACCCATGAATATTCATTTTAGGTAGTGTGGCCTAGTGAAAAGGGTGATATGCTTTCAGTCAAGAATTCCAGTTCAAGTCTTGGCTTTGATATTTTCTAAAAATGCCATTTTTATGTTTCCCAAATCTCAGTTTCTTAATCTGTAAAACAGAAATGATGGTCCTTTGTACTGCCTACCTCATGGGTTGCTGTGAAGGAAAGGTGGGGGGAGGAGGAGGGGAGTGATTCCATCAGCCTGGGGGTTATAGGTGAGGAATTTTCTCTTCAACTACAAAGTAGCACCTTCTCTCTAAGTTCAAGACAACTGCTTGTTAGGTGACTTGCCCTGGTCTCCTGAGACTTTACCCTGAGTCTTCCTGACTCTAAAGTCAGTTCTTTAGCTCTACCATGACATACTGAAAGAGCTATGAAAAAGCAAGCTCTTATTATTTTCAACAGCCTGAAAACAGGTGATTGAGCAGTTACTGCTGCTTAGGATGCTCCTTTGACAGATGCTTTTTCATGTAGGCAAAGACTGGTCCTTTCAGGAAAATCCTTATTTGTTTTCACAATAGCATTGGGAAAAGATTACGAGAATGGGAAAAGGATCTATAATATTTTCCCCTTTTAGGGAAAAGGAACCAAGTTTAAGAAGTATAGCCTCCAGTTAGGGATATAAGGGGAAGAGACCTTCTTCCTACCCACTTCAGAGCTAATGTGTACTAAGAAGTTACTGTATGGCCACAGCAACAATTTTAATTAGCTACAGAGACTGAGTTCTGTGGCTCTACCACTACAGAGACAATCTGAATTCACTACTTCAGGATTTCCATTTTCTCAACAGCCCTAAAGTTAAAGGATGACTTTCTGAGCTCCATAGCGTCTGTGGGGGGAATCTCAATTTCTAAATCACCAGTCAATTAAAAGTGTCATCATGGCTGACAGAATACCATCAAATATATCTGTGACTGCTCTGAAATGGGAAGGGGCCCCTCCATCACACATCCCCAAAAGGGGTTGCTACATTTGAAAATCAATTGTCCATTGTAGAGAAACCAAGATGTTTCTTTTTTTTAAATTATGGGCTCCATTTAAGATGCTGTTTGAAGAGAATAGGATCTCTTCAGAATTAGAATCCAGCCCACAAGTGAACTACAAGTCTGTAGAGCTTGATCAAGAAATAAATTGTACATTCAAGTCAACTGGCCAGAGAAACTGCTAATTGGAAAAATTCAAGGAATAGCAAGTTGTACATATCATATTTGTGGTTTCATGTGCAACCATCTTTTTTTAACTGTAGGAAGTTATGGACATGCTTGTTTTATTCCATAAATATTTTAAAAATAATTAATTTTTAAAATAAAAGATATTAAATAAAAAGAAAACAAAAAATTCAATCACAAGATGCTCTGAAGTAAAGGTGCACACAGCCTGGCTGTAATACCCTCTCTATTGTTTCTTACCAAACGTACTGAATCAGACAGTTTTTTCCCTATGCCAAAAAATAAAAAAAAAAAAACAGAAAAACTGAATCATGTCGAGAGTCAGACTTCAATAGTCTTGACTCTTTTAAAGCATTTGAATGTATAGATTACTATACTAAGATACCCCCAGACCACTTTTCCACCAGACCACTCCTCTCAAAGTGACCAGACCTGTCTAGTTCTTGCCTAGCTATCTGGAATCTGCTATAATTCTAGGCCCACTTCCCTTTCTGAGTTTCCCTAAAAAGTGTTCTATTTTTCCTAACCATGTTTTTCAGTACCATGCTTATGTTTGCATGATATTCATTGTCTAAATCCAAGTGAGATGCTTCATTTCCATCTTGGCTTCCCTTGTCCAGAACCATTTGGACACAAGGGAGCTACAAAATTCCATGAGTTCAATATTTCACATCCTCCCCTCCCCACCCACTCACTTCCATGCAGAAAACCCCACCATACTAACAACCTATGTTGATTCCTTAACCAAGACTCAGCTGTTCTCTGATGGCCTCTCAGGAGGTTGAAGGTCGATTAACCCCTTCACCTCATGGTGCACAACAACCGGGTCTTGACAGGTGATTAGACAGATCGAGCTTAGCAGAGTGACAGCGTCTACACCATCAAAGAATTCTCATTGAAAGCCCATAATAACAGAATGTTTCACCCACCTCAATCTCAGTGATGAATTGGGGCAGAAGCTGAGCTTAGGTAATAGTCTTGACTCCTGCTTATTTGGCTGGGATGCTCAGTAATGGGAGATCTTTTCCCCATCCCTTCTCCTAGGATTAGTTTATAATTAAAGGACCCTCATTCTGGCTATAGTCATTTTATCAATCAGCAGCCTAAGGGAGTTCATCCTTCCCTACTACCTTAAGCAGGTCCCCCCCCACACAAAAGAATAATTAAGGCTAAAAGCAAAGGAGAAAAAGGAAGTTCAAAGATGCTTGTGTAATAGAATAATCCATAACCCTCTCTTCCTTCTCCCTGGCTCTGTCATTTAATGGAAGGACTTTGAGTTGGTATTTAATAGACCTCAGGAATTGTGGTCAAAACTCTTAAGTCAGAAAAAAGGGAATTCTGTGGATGTAGCACAGAGAGACAGTGATAGAGATGGTGAGAGGAGAGAGGGAGGGAGGGAGAGAGAGAGAGAGAGAGAGAGAGAGAGAGAGATGGGGGGGGAGACAGAAGCAGAGAGAGCCTCAGAAAGAGAAACAGAGATAGAAAAGAGATAGAGACAGAGAGAGAACCAGACAAGAGTCATCAAGCTATACCTTTCTAATGAGCTGCTAAAGAGACTGGATTTATAAGTCAATAAACATCTGCAGATTGAGGGCTCAGTATCTGAACTGCACCCTCTGGAATGAATCTTCTTTTTCTCCACATCTGGCAATTTGCAGGCTAAGTTGGGACTTAGAAGGGAGCTGAAGGGAAGGGGGCTGGGTGGTTAGAAATAGCAAATGCAGCAAAGGCAAAGTGGCTGACTCCAAGCTGTGATAAATCTCTCCTTCCCTCCCTCCCCACCTCACACTATTCATCTTAACAGTCATCATTGGGCCTCAAGTCAGAGAATGCCAGTTTCAAACCATCTTGCTACCTTCACTTTGGGGTTTGTTGGCACACAGTAAATCACTCCAGTCAAGTTCTTTGACTTTTCTAATTACTTCCCAGAATTCACTGGGGTGTATATATGTGGCAATATATATGTGGCATATATGTACATATGTGGCAAGTCAAGAACCCATGAGGATATCTTAGATATTCCTGAGAATATAGGCAGGTCAACCTGCTCAAGGTACTCAAGGAGAGAGTTTCTAGAAGAGATCTAACAGCCCCAACACATGATGGAAGAGCTGGTCACGTATCCTCATTATCATCTTCATCTTCTATACTCCCCACCAGAGATTTTGGCTTCCCTCCAATTCCATGCCATTGTGTGTATGTGTGTGTGTGTGTGTGTGTGTGTGTGTGTGTGTGTGTGCGCGCGTGTGTGTGTGTGTGTGTTTGTGTGTGTGTGTATCTGGTTGTGTCCTAGGGGATCAGCAAATACAAATAAACACATGTACTAGTGGAGACCATACAGATGGTCAACTCATCAAAAAAGGCATCTTCAAGAGTAGTAAATTTATTTATTTATATATATGCATATAGCTGACAGTCACTTTGCTCTAAAAATTAGAATCACACATCAAAAACTACCAGAAATTCATATTTACTGGTGATTATAAAAAGCAGCATTAGTGTTTCTAGAAAATGCCAAAACAACAAGGTGACATGGTGAATGGAGCCCTGAGTTTGAAATTAGAAAGAATTGAATTCAAATTGGGCTTCAGATATGCACTAGCTGTATGCCCTCGGGCAAGTTACTTAACCTCTTTATCCCTCAGTTTCTCAGCTATAAAATAGAATCAAAAGAGATTGGTCCTTGTTCTTCACTGGCCCAAATCTTCCCCATTTTTAGGACTCTCCAGAGGCTGTTATCCACTATAATAGCCCTCAGGAAGCCAAGGACACCTCCACACCAGGATAAAGCCATAGGAGTCTTTAACAGAGTTAAACTTTCCTAGAGCATGGAACAGGATTCAATTAATAATTTGTAAAGTACATGATTTGTAAAAGGGTGCATGTCATGAATGGCAGGCTGAGATATATCCTTAGAGATAAAGGGATCCATCCTCCTTTTCACTGTGTGTTTTGTGTGGCTCCCCACAATTACCCGGAAGAGAGGAGTCCTATTTGTGTGTTCTGCAGGGGCAACAAAGATCTCTGGGGAGACTTCACTTGTCTTTATGAGCCTGAGAAATTAAAGGAGTAAGCTAAAATTTTACTCCAGGTTACATAAATCTCTTGAATAATTTGCCTATGAGGAAATTCATCCTCAGGTTGTGTTCGCACAAATGTGAAAGTGACCTCTGAGGTGTTTCCTTCTCTTCACTTAGGATCAGAGTCAGGAAGCAAGCAAAAGAAGTAGCCTATGAATACATCCAAGAATGCTGCTTCAAGGCATACTATATCTAAATAGCCTTGTAGATGGAGTGCTGAAGTTGATTGCCAGGATCTACGCTCTGACACTTAGTAGCTGTGTGAGCCTGGGTACATCATTTAACCTTCTTCAGTCTGTTTCCTCATCTGTAACATGGGGACATCATAACCCCTCCTTGGATTTTTGTGAGGAAAAATGAAATCATATTTGTAAAGTACTTTAAAGTTTTCCATAGATTCTTCTTGTTGTTGTTGTTGTTGTTAGAGTTATCAGATAACAAAAAACTGACAAGGATATGGCCACCTTAAAGGTTCAATAAAGAAAAAGTCAAATCTACAAGACAAATATATTAAAGAAGAATATTTAAAATACACACAAAATACTTTCTTTTTTTCAAGTGATAGTCCCTAAGATTAAAAAAGTTCTTTCTCCAGATTTACTTTTAAAAAACAAGATGCTTCCACCTATTCAAATCAGAAACCTTCCTCCATACCTTAGTATATGGTTTCATAAGTGTCCAAGATTAACAACACATCGCTCAGTGGCAGAGCTCTGGGGAATGAATGGTCCTTGTTAAATTTAGCTGAAATGGTTCTTGTCCATCACTGGTCCAAAACCTTTCCCATTTGATAGGACCCTTCAGAGGCTGTTTTCCACTGGAATAATCCTTAGGACCCAGGGACATCCACTTCCTCACCAGAATGAAGTCTCAGGAGTCTTTAATGAAGCTATACTATCCTCAAGCATAGAACTTGATTCAATTCACAAAACCCTGGTTTATAAATCATATAATTTATTGGGGTTGCAGGGCCAGTCCCTACAAAATGATAGGGTTACCCTTTCCTGTCACAAGATTTCAATAGGCATACACATCAGCCAGGTAGGATGTAGCTGGGGCATTCATTGTCATAGTAGACAATAGCAGGGGAGCAACATGCCTGTCAATCAGGATGCCCAGGGTATGATGTGGTCATGTATCAAAATATCAGGACATAGGACATCTGTCTGCATGTCAACAGCTAGGACATGATAGGCCTGCATGTCAGGATGTGGGCGACTGAAAAACCAAGTGATTTGTTTGATTATAATGGAGATGGCGGATGTGGCAAAGCATCAAATATGAAGCCTAAGACAGCAAGGAAGTCTTTCAAAACCACCATTGACTTCAACTCATAAATTCGATTCAAAGTCAGATTTGATGAAAGAACTCTACTGAAGTTCAGAAGCTCTCCCTCCTCCTTAGAGTTGGCAAGGAAATTAGAGGTAACATGGTACAGGGGAACAGAATCCTGGAGAGGACCTGGGTTCAAATCCCAAGTCTGTCAATTAGTACCTATGCACCTGTGCAGCCAAGGATTTATCGAGTAGTACTAGGTGCCAGACTTTGGAAATACAAAGGTGAATATAAAACATTCCCTGACCTCAAAAAAAGTTTCTATTCTATAAAGGTAGTGATAAAGTTTATAGGCATAAGTATTTACAAGAATAGGTACTGAGCCTGTGATTTCATTTGTAGAAAATAATCCCAATTAGCAATGTATGAAGTCATTCACATAGCTAATATAGGATTCCAAGACAAAACTTGAATCCAGGTCTTACTGGCTCTGAGATCACCTTTCTATCTATACTGACTCTGAAATATATGCCTGTATTTCAGATATATATATATATATATATATATATATATATATATATATATATATATATGTATATATATATGTATATGTATATGTGTATATGTCAATATTTATACATAAAATGCATGCACACATTTGTGTAGATATAGATATTGGTAAAGATATAGATCTCAAAGTCCTTTAGGAGGGAAGGTCAATTGGTAGATGGGGATCAGTAAAGCCTCTTTGTAGAAGGTAGCACTTGAATTGACTGAACTGAACCCTGAAGATAACCAGAGAATAAAAGAGATGGATTTCAGAAGAAAATATATTCAAGAATGGCAGACAGCCTCCACAAAGGCAGACAGAAGGAAAATAAAAGTTAGAATGGTACATGTAAGGAAATCAGTTTCATTAGCCCATAAAGGAAATTAATGTTTAAAGCAAGTTATTTAAACCTCATTGGACCTCAGTTTCCTCATCTGATTTCAAATCCAGTGCTACTATCATTATTATTGTTTATAATGTTGATGAGCCAATAATTTCAATAATATAATTCTTTCCAATAGGGTAAATATTGAACTATTCATTCTTCATACTGTGTAATTCTTGCCCATGTCTTCCTGACCATTCTGGCAGTTCTAATTCTTTCATTCTATTTTGTACCAATTCTTTGTAGTTCAATTTTATACAAACTGTCCCAAAAAAATCTGTGTAATTTAGTAACTTGGAAATATGGAAAATATAGCAATTCCCAAAGTAGTTCAATGAATACCAATAAATAACTTAATCCCAACTGATTAGATTTTAAAAAGATATGGGTTAGAGTTATTAATACTTTCATCAACTTTGTGGAATCAATCATCTTGTCTGGCTTCAATGGCATCTTTATCTTTTTGAACTGTTGAGTTCATACCAAGAGAGATAAATGATGTAGAGAAAGGCTGTTACTTCAAAAGAAACATATTAGGACTTAATCAGAACCCCTTTTGAGTAATAGATGAGAGAACATGTCCTAAGGACTAACTTTGTACTTGCTCTTCTATCAAAAACACAAAGGCAAGAAAGTTCCTGCCCTCAAGGAACTTACATTATAATAGAGGGAGACAGCAAACTTGGTGGAGTACTAACCAGGGAAAGACACTATAGTCTAGACAGTCAGAGAAATACTAAATTAATCATAAGCCAGTCAACTGACATGCCCTTTACAGAAGTAGGGTAGTATGAATTTAATTATTGTTTCAGTCGAAAGTGGTTGGGGAGGAATTAGAGTAATTAGGCAAATGACAAAATGACCCAAGTAGGATGTGAAGCACAGTTAGATCTGGGTTTAGCTAGATAAAAATGGAGTAAATGAAATTTTACTCATCCTTTCATGAATTGAGACAATTCAGGCTTAGGGTAAGAGTTCCCCAGTTAAATCAATTATCTCTCATAGGGATTGGGGGCATCTTGCTTAGAGATTTGGTCTAGGTGTAAAAAAAAGTAAATTAATAAAAAAATTAGTCAAATATTAAGATAAGATGAGATGTAAAGCAAAGAACTTTACTTAAATTATTTCATTTGATAATTATATACACTCTCGTTTGAAAATAAATAACTTCAGGAAGGAAGAAAGGAAAGAAGGAAGGAAAGGAAGGAAGGAAGGAAGGAAGGAAGGAAGGAAGGAAGGAAGGAAGGAAGGAAGGAAGGAGGGAGGGAGGGAGGGAGGGAGGGAGAGAAGGAAGGAACACAAGGACAGGACTTCAAATCCAGATCATTCAGATATTTCTTTGCAACATCTCTTGATTATACCCCCTTCTCTTCTCTGACACTTCCTTGAGTCTTGTGCAGGTTCTCATCATCCCACATCTAGTCTATTGCAATAATCTGCAAGTGAGTTTACCTGCCTCAGGTCTCTTTCCACTCCATTCAGTCACTAAAGTGATTTTCCTACTTACCTACTCAATAAACTCTGGTGTGTCTTCCTATTTCCTCCAGAACCAAATACAAAATGTTCTGTTTGGCATTCAAAGTCCTTCATAACCTAGTCCCCTCATGCCTTTATAGTCTTCTTACACTTGACTCCCCAACTTGTACTCTTTGACCCAGTGATACTGGTCTCCTGGCTTTTCGTGAACAAATCACTCTATCTCTAAGTGCCAGGAATTTTCTCTGATTGTCCCCCATTCCTGGAATACAGTCCCTCCAGATTACTAACCTTTCTGTCTTAAATCTATCTAAAATAACACCTTCTACACGAAGCCTTTATTAACCCCCTTAATTTCTAGTGCCTTCTCTCTGTTAATTATTTCCAGGTTATCCTGTATAAAGCTTGCATTTTATATATATATATATATATTTGTTTGCATGTTCTCCTCCATTAGATTATAAACTCCTTTGAAGGCAGAGATTGTTTCTTGACTCTTATTGTCTCCTCAGCATTTAGCACAGTCTTAGGTGCTTAGCACATATCAATTGATTATTTGATAATTGAACATTTGGATCAGGCTTTTAAGGTTTACAAAGCTTATTAAAAACCAGTTGAAGCAAAGTGCTAAACTCACTCATTCCCCAAAAAGGAGAGGAGGAAAGAGAGATGTTAGTTTGGCAACCAGGAAGAGTCAAAGAGAGCAAGCAAGGAAGAGTTTTATTGGCTGCCCTATAAAGATCATCACCTCTCCACATCCCTTTGTGTAGCAGAGTATATTATCTTCCATTGTTGTGACTTGAGCTGAGCACCCTCCAAAGTTCTTGGCCTCTGTGGGCATTTGCTTCTTTCTATTCAGCTACAACTATTTGCACTGTTCCTTTTACTTTGCCTCCATATAGAATAATATGCGATTAATTGATTTTCTGTCACTCTTTTAGTACAGAAAATTAATTTCAGAGCAACCTTGTTTTCTCAGGGTATGAATCCTCTACACAGAGAGTAATTCTGCTCCTCCATTATTCATGAGAGAAAATAGTGATGGAGTGTACAAGGGAGACCGCCCCAAGGCCACAAGCGGAGAGTCTGTGTTACTGATACAACCATATTCCACTGGTACCTCTAAATAATTCACATCTACAACTCAATTTGGCCCCACACACAGCTCCGGATGTGACTAAAGGAGGCAACACAGCAAGATTTGGGAGATTCTCAATGACACCGCAGAGGTGAAGTCAGCAAAGCCTCTGGTCTCCATTCTCCTGAGGACTGGCTTCAGATACAGCCTGGGAGGCTATGGCAAATCCCTTCAGGACCAGCATCAGTAACTACAGAAAAAGCTAGAAAATCTTCTCTAGGACTGCTAAAAGATGTACTCGGGCTACAGACAAGGAAGTGAGTTTATAATCAAATGTTCTTACATAGGGGAAAAGAGACTTCTGTCTATAGAGGTACACAATTTGGAAATAAACTCTTAGAGATAAAAGGAACCTTAAAGATTCATCTAGTACACCCCCTCAGAGACGTTTAACAAAACCCAGAAAGGTTAAATGAGTTGCCCCAAATCACAGCAGATATAATTAACAAAGCCAAGATGAAAGAATAAGCCTTTGATTGCAGATCTAGTTATTCCCACTGAAACACCCCATCTCTCAAAGTAACAGAATAGCAGAACTGAAAGAAAACTGGGAGATTAACTAGGTCCAACTATTTCCAGAGAAGGAAACTGAGTCACAATCTCTCTGGACTCCAATTTCCCTTTCTGCAGGCTGAGGGAGGCAGATTCCATGTCTACAGCTAGGTCTATCCTAGCTGTAAAATGCTAAGGCTGCCATGAGAGAGAAAATGACAGCAGGCCCCCAAAAGGCCCACTGCCACATCAGTGAGAAAAATCAGAATTTTAGCAATAGGAAGAGATGTTATAGCCCACCTGTGAAGGCTCATTTCATTTTACCAATGAGGATCCTGAAATCTAAAGAATTTATGGGTCTCACTGAAAGTCTCATCCCTGGTTAAGAGCCATGACAGAACCAGGTCATATTGCTGGTTAATGGCCACGATAGGACCAAAGCCTTGACTTCTGGCTCCAAATCCATTATTTTTTCCTTCTATTGCATGCTGAGGTCACCAGTTTCTTAAAAGGGGAAAAGCCTTGAAACTTTTCAGGAATGAAGGGTCTCCTGAATGACTGTATGTTACTAGTTTTTTATTCTCATTTCAAGAGTATGTCAATTCCAAGTGCTTACTTACAAAATCACTTGATCATGATGTAAAGAATTTGGATTTTCAGTATCATAGAAAATGCCTAGTGGCACTCTGCATGAAGAAAGAAATGACAGTAAAATTGTGGTTCCAGAGAGAAAGATTGCCAAATAATCAGAGGTGTACTGGGATCCAATTCGAACAAACTCGTAATTGTTAAATTTGCTGTGTGAGCATTTACATCTCAGAAATCAGCCAAGACCATAAACCAGAGCTTGAGTTGTTTATTGGTTTATTTATTTAATTATTTTGTGGATTGTTTAGACTTGAGAGAGTGATAGAGAAAATGTTAATAATGCAAAATAAACTTTAAAATGTAGTATGTATACTTTTTTTAATGGAGAGCCAGTTGTTAAGCATATACAAGCATAGTACTCAAGAACTTGGAAATAGAAGATCTGATCTCAATTTATTACAAATATTTCTTATATTATATAAACTACTACATATTATATATATTATATTATATATTAATATATTATTATATTTTATATATACTAATGGTGTAGTATATAACATGTAATATAATGTATATTATTTTTATATATTATATATGTATATAATATATATCTAGAACATACCATATATGTCCAATGACTACATATATTATGTGATATACATTATTATATACTATTTATATTGTTCTATATATGCTACATTTTATATATATACTAATTGTGTAGTATATAACATATAATATATTATGCATTATATTACATATATGTATTACATATATAAGTAGAATGTAATGTATGTATGCTAAATATATTAGTAGATAGTATATTTATATATATATATAAGTATACTAGTAGATAGATAATATATTAGAATTATATATATATATATATATATAATTGTAATAATATATAATATAATTTTATATGACTTTTTCCTAGGGGAAAGCATGAAAGAAAAACAGGAACAATGGAATTGGAAACAAAGGACCTAAATTTAAAAAACAGCTTAGCCACTTTCTAGTTGTTATGACCTTGTGCATGTCAAGTGAGTTTATGTGGATAGCATATAAGGAATTTATGTGAATAACAGATAGCAAAAATGGAAAGAAGACTTCAATGCTCCCCTCCTATAATCCTAAAGCATCTCTGAGACTTAATTATCTTTATCTATAAAATGGGGGTGGGGGGGTCCTATCAGATGATCTTTAAATTTCTTTCCAGCTTGGGATCCTCAAGCAACTGCTTCTGTCACCAGTACAGGGCAAGCACAAGGCCATCCCGAACACCTGGTCACACAGAGGGCTCCTACTGGCTCCAATATCTTCACTCACCCAGTGGAACCCTTGCGAAGTCCTTCATTCCATTGGCCAGGGAACTCACTCTCCGTGGCAGTCCACAGCACTTGTGGACATATTGCCTCATTCCAAGAAAGACCCAAAGTCCTGGGTGCTCCCCAGCCTTCTTCCCCTCCCCTCACCCAAGGGAGCCAGGGCACAAGTCCAGACTGCACATGGCTGAGCCTATTGTCATTTTTCATTAATGATGTCGGATCGATTCCAAGCAGCGATTGGGAAAACAGATTGCGACACTGTGCTCTTTATTGCTGAAGTTTCTGTGGCAATGAAACCACTAGAGACAAGCTGTAAAAAAGGGGGATTGGGGCGGGGGGGGGGGGGGGATCGGGGGGAGGAAGGAGAGAGAAAGCAAGAAAGAAAAGATACTCGATTCCAAACTTTGCTGCACAGCCACTTTCTAACACGTACCAGATGCGGCAGCCAATGCATACGGCCCCATAACCTCCCTCCAAAAGGTAATAAATCCCCCAGGACCCTAACACACTTGTAATTTACAACTCGGCTAAAATGAACATTATTTCAAGCTAAGCGTATTCTCAGAGGCATAAGAGGAATGTGGCAGCTTTCCTGCTGACGGAGGAGTTTCTCTTTAAATGTCATGCATTCACTTTCATTACTTCCAAATAATTGCCCGAAAAGATCAGCCACCGGATGGGGCTCCACGTTTTACATCACCACAAGTCAACTTCATCATATTCAACCAAGCCCTCTTAGAGCTGTTTTGGAAAGCAAGAAAGACTTAGCCTTCCCTTGTCTCCAGGGTCTATACAGTCCGAAGGCACCACCCCTCTTCCTTGTGGTGAGTAGCATCTTATGGCATCGTTATCAAACATCCTCTTGCATTCATTGTACTAAGTTTTCCTTAACACTCTCATACCTGGATGTGGCAACTTGGGACTTAGGCATGTATTCCTCGCCCTCATGCATTTTGTTTTTATTTACAGAAAGGAAAGATGCAAAACCATGGATGGGATTCCTGACTTCTTGCTGGTCTAGCAGGTCTTTGGGAGAAAGGTCATGTCAATCAATCAATAAACATTTAGTAATTGCCTTCTAGATACAAAGTGCAATACTAAAGAAAAATTCCCAGGATCACTTATCTTTGGGGCTAAAAGGATTCCTAAGACACAGATCACCAGAGCTAAAAATGATCTTAGAATATATGTTAGAATTAGAAGAGGCCTTAGTGATTATTCGGTCTGATCTCTTCATTTTATGGAGGAGAACTGAAGGCCAGAGAGGTAGTGTGTCTTACCTAAAGTCACAAATAGAACTAAAACTTGAAACTAGAGCTTCGGTCTCCAAATACAATATTCTATCACTTCTTTTGACTTCAAAGGATTAGCTAGAAGGGATCGGTAGAAGAGACTAAATGTCCAGCTCAGATCTTATCCCTTTCTTGTGAGGCTTCCCTTCTTTGATTATTCAAAATTCTTACACATGATGATACTCAATTATATCCCATTTAGCCATCTGATTCTGGCTTGGATCCTATTCTATTTCCTGTGTATCTCTCATCTAGAATGTAGGTCCATGGAGGACAAAGACCACTTCCCTGACTTCCTTATCATAGACCTGCTCACTCAAGGGATGTGGGAATTGGAATAATGGGGAAAAAAACAAAAAGGGAGAGGTCACCAAATATTTTCTCCACATGACAACATGCTATCTTTCTTTGGTAATTTAGTAACAGTGTTATACTTTCATCCGGGAGCTAGGTGACACAGTGTTGGGCCTGGAGTCAAAAAAAACTTATCTTCCTGAGTTCACATCTGACCTCAGACATTTACTAGCTATGTGGTCCTGGGCAAGTCATTTTCCCTGTTTTCCTCGGTATCACCATCTTAAAGTGAGCTAGAGAAGGAAATGGCAAAACTATATTACTTTAGCCAAGAAAACCAAAAATGGGGTCCTGAGTTGACATGACTGAACAACAGTAACACTTTCTTCACCACAAAGGAAAATGAAAATGGTTCCATAATTTCATGTTAAGACATAAAGGATACTGAACAGCCAATCATGAGAACTAGCTTCAAGCTTCTTCCCTAATTCAGCATGCAACCTTGGACAAAAACCTTCCCCTAAGTGACTCTTTCAGCTCCTTCTGTAAAATGAGGAAGCTGGACTATTTCATCTGAGTAGTCTCTTCTAACTCTTATGCTCAGTGATTCTAAATGATATTGTGACATTCCTATTCCACAAACCTTTGGAAAAAAATTCTTATTGATATAACTAAAGAATATGGGGAGGGGGGACCAGCTCTGAGCTTAGCATAAGGAAGCATGATGATTAAAAAGGAATGAGAGACATAATTTCTGGGTAATTTAATCATTTTATTAATAAAATGCTTGTTAATAAAAGGATGGTTATTTGGCTGGCTCTCTTAGACCAAAGACAATCATGATGATGGATCCACAGTTTATATACCATTTGGAGAGGAGGTGTTCACCCAGACTGGGAATCAACCCTGACTGGTTAACAATTAATGAAAGATTGAATATTACAATAAGAATTAGATCTGAACTTTGATTAAACAATTTGCATCTTAAGTTAGCTTTAGCCTTAGACACTCTATTCAGAGAATTTTGTCCCACCAAGTCTATGCAGAACACTGTAGCTACCTTATGTGAGTGGGGTCTGAACAAGAACTTTAGACCAATCTCATTGTAAGCAATGTCCTTTAAAAGATTGAACTTTTGTAATCAGGACTTTAGAAAAAGAAGGGGAAATTCTGGATCTCCCTAAATCATTGGTTATTAATAATTGTGTCTCTCAGAGGAGAAGGGGAAATGTATGTGGACACTGAATTTATTTAATTTGGAAAGGACCTTATAGATTACTGAATTCAAATTCTTCCTTTCAGAGAAAGGAAAATTGATGTCCAGAGAGATTATATGCTCAGAGGATTAGAAATGAGAGAGACCTTAGAGGGTATCTAATACAACTCCTATTTTACAGGTGAGGAAACTGAGGTCCAGGGAGTCAACAGATTTATTAAAGCAAAGAAAAAATGGAAGTAAATAGTTGCTATGATAGCAAATGTAGGTGACAACTTGTACTAACATGGAAGAATGAGTGTGGATAGGAGAAAATAGAAAAGATTTTGAGAATGTAAAATCATTTGGCAACTGACTAAATGTAAGAAGTATAGGAAAAAGTTCTCAACTTGGGTGTGGGAGGGTGGGAGGTGGTAATGTCTGACAGCATTAATAAAGTCACATAGTGAGCAGGTTGGAGGTTGACCATATTGAACATGATACCCTCATTGAAGAGGAAACACAATTGGCAGGTAGAATTAAGATGATTAATAATGATAATGATAATAATAATGATAATAATAATAATAATAATAACGATATGGTCCTATAAGCTTGCAAAACATTTTATTTGATCTTCACAACAACCCTGAGACATAAGGGCTAATATTAATTCTATTTGACAAGAGGGGAAGATCTGGCAGATAGTGACCTGCCTAGAGTCACACAGTGAACTGCATATAGATGCAACAGTTTTAGGAATGGATAAGATTACCAAGGGAAAGTATATTGAAAAAGAAAAGAAGGTGGCTGAGGACAAAATCCATTGGGGAAAGGTCCACTAAAGGGATCAAGAAAAAGAAATAGAATAGGTTGTATACAAGAAGTAATCTGAAAGATAAGAGAAGAAACCTAGAGAGTGTAATATCACTGAAGTCGAGAGAGGAGAGATTATCAGTGAAGAGGACATGGTGCAGAATGTTAAATACTACAATGAGGTCAAGGAGGATGAAGACTTAAGAAAAAGCCTTTGAATTTGTATAGGTCAATGAAAAATCACCTAGCTCATTAGTGGGAAAGTTGACCTTAGCTCTTTTGGTGTGGGAGCATGTTATCTTGAAAAATACATGTTTCTGCAAGTTTTATTTATTATTTAGTTGTTTCAGGTTAATTTATAGTGTAGTTAGGAAGAAACCAACATTAACTGCAAGTGTAACAGATCCCTTGTGAAATTTGTATTTTGGCCCAAATTTGGCACAAAATATTCAACACCAGAATGAAAGGGAACATTTTTTTTCCAGCACCAAAAGAGTTTAAATACGGGCATTGTGCCTCAAGTCCAGTATGCTTTCCGTGTTAGCCACATTGCCCTTGGTATGCTCTCTATGTTGGAGTTTGTATGATATAAGAGAGAGGGCAGAGAGAGAGAGAGAGAGAGAGAGAGAGAGAGAGAGAGAGAGAGAGAGAGAGAGAGAGAGACAGAGAGAGACAGAGAGAGACAGAGAGACAGAGAGAGACAGAGAGACAGAGACAGAGACAGACAGTTCCTCCCTTTTGACCTGCCTGTGATGTGGATGAAATTTAAAATTTCATGATACATCTGAGGCAGGATAATCAATCACTTCATCACTGTTCCTACTGATAAAGGGAACAGAGGGAAGGAGAAGTGAAGGAAAGAGAAGGCATGAGGCACCAATGGTAGACTCCATGAGTCTCAAATTGCCTCAGAAATCAAAAGGTTACTTCTTCCAGGAACTAGTAGGTAGGAATTAATTGATGGCAAATGTGAATATTTTTGAAAATGGAAATTTTTGGGGGGGGTCCCAAATTGTAATCTGACTTGTCCAAAGAGAATGCCTGGCAAAGAATTCTAATTCTTTTGCCTAATAACTAGCAAACCAACTTAAATTTAGGAAAATTTGACTTACTGAGAGGCCCCTTGTAAATCCCATCTCTAGAGCCCCAAAATGCAGAGAGATGATTCCTATTGGAAATATATTCTTTACCTTCCAGTTAAATCAGATCCTGATCACTTCGATTTTTTGCGTGTGTATGTGTGTTGATTAACTAGTTAGTTTTTCTTTGTATTTTTATTTAAAACAACAAAATATATTCATAAGTAAAGGGGATTTATGCCCTCCATGCCCACTACACACCTCTACCCAGGCTTGTCCATGCCTTAGCACAGCTCAGGAAACTGCCACTGGGGCCAGACTATAGGCACTGGGGCCCCTTCAGGAGGAACTGTGGGGGAAGGGGGAGGACTATGACCTGTCAAGACTGAGTGGCATCAGTGAAGTACCGAGTTCCAGTATCCTATGTCCTCTGCATAAATGCAATTTCCCCAAATGTCAGAAGGAAAGCATTACAGATAACACATTGTGTGTGTCTTTGACCCAGTAAGTGCTGAAATCACAGATCTCATTATTCTGACATGATAGAATTTTTTTCCCCCTCTCTCTCTCTTTCCCCACTGCAGGCTGGCTGCTGTTGTTTTCCAGACTGCAGACATAATTGCCGGAGGTGCCAAGCCTCCATAGACAAATAACGCCTCACTGGCTTCTCTATATTGAGCAAAATGCCAACATTCCACGTATGCATAAGAAAATGCTTTTAGAGCCTTTTAGAGTAAACTCATCATAGAACATCAGGCTATAGATATTATCGCTAGGGTCTGGCTGGAGGCTTCCCCTGAGGGAGAAAACGTTAAAAAACTGCTCTCCATTCTCTGTCGTGTAGAGTTTCACTTCTGCTAGGAGAGCAGCTGGTGCCTGGACATTAGTCAGATTCCATTCAGAAGTTAATCAATCAATCAACGACTATTTTTTAGAGCCTACTATGAGCAAATCACTTGGCAAAAGACTGTAGGAGAAAGGAAGAAGCAATATGAACAAATTCCATTTCTTCAGCATTTCATGGCTTATATAGTACTTTCTTCAGAGCTATCTTGCAAGGAAGGCCCCAGTCATATTTTACAGACAGAAAAGTGAAGATGAGTATTTGATCTATCTCCAACAGATAATAAGTGGTAATCTGATAGCAGTCTTTGGAGTCCAAAGAGCTGGATTCAAATCCCCTATCAAATTTTGTACCGGGAACAAGCAGTATAAAAACAAACCATGAAAATCTGCTGGAGGTAAAACAGGTTTCAACAGCTAGAGAAGAATTTGCTTAGTGTGACTGCTGGTGCACCATCTGATAGTTTCTTACTTTTTTGCTAACTATTCTTGCTTAATTAGTTGCTTAGTTTAATTATTTCTGCTTTGCTGAAGAAATACAAGTGATTAGTGCCTCTAAAGATTGGCACCATGAGTCAAAGTCCCAGTTGCCCTAACTAGTTATGTCTCTGACTTTCTAAGTTATCCCTGTACCAGAAATTAGAACTTGAAAGGACTTCTCAGTTCATCTAATCCAAGTCTAACCATTTTACCAATGAGGAAAATGAAGCCCAGAGATCAAGTGATTTATATTCAATATCACACAGGTAGAAGTAGCTGTCTAGGTTCTTGCTCATAAGAAATGTTGAATAAATATTTGACCAAATGAGCAATAGCCATACTATAATTTTGCTAAACACAATATTCATGGCAGATCCAGTATAGTAAAGGCAGGGATTCACCTGTGCTCTCCTTAAAACACCTACAAATATCTTTAAATAATGACATATTAGAGTTGGAAGAAACCACAAAAAGATGGAGTGAAACAATTTTCTGACCCAGAACAAGGTAAGAAAGAAAAGTCTGTTGCACCAGGTTGAGAGGAGAACTCAGTCCTATACAGGTTTTGCCAACACAGACCAGGACCCAGCAAATCAGGAGCAGGTCTTGGAAAACAACACTGCTTCTTCAGCTCCACAAACAGGGATCTCTTTGTTAGCACAGAGATAGGACTCTGTTACTTTGCCCATACTTGATCTGGGTCAGAGTCCTTGATGATAGTCCCAGAGCAAGGAGGAACAGTAGTATTCCAGAGTTTATGGCCTCAGGGAAATAGAGATTCTCCTCAAAGTTCCAGGGCAGAAAAAAGAATGCTCATGGCTACTCACAGACCAGAGCACAATCTAGGAGAGTAGTAAACACACCTTTCCTTATAAAAACTGAAAACTTACAGGTCCCTAGAAAACTCTCTGAAAACAGATGCTCAAAATCCTATAAACTTGGAACAGTGTACCTTCCACCCTGGAAGCAGAGCCTTACTTTAACAGAGTTAAAATCAAGTAATAGCTGGGAAAATAAGCAAACAGAAAAAATTCTAACTATAGGAAGTTGCTATGATGACATGGAAGAGAAAAACACATATTCAGAAGAAGATAAGAAAATCAAAGCTCCTACATCCAAAGCCTCCCCCCAAAAATATAGGAATTGGTCTTAGGTCATAGAAGAGCTTAAAAAAGAATTTTAAAAATTAAGAGAGGCAGAGGAAAAATGGGGAAGAGAAATGACAGTGATGCTAGAAAATAATGAAAAATGAGTCAAAAGCTGGTAAAAGAAACATACACACACACACACACACACACACACACACACACAAAACCTGAAGAAAATAACACCTTAAAAATAGAGGTCAAAAGGTAAAAGAGGTACAAAGCTGTCAAAGAGAGAAGAATGCCTTTAAAAATATAATTGATCAAATGGAAAAACATGTACAAAAGTTCATGAAGAATACAATTCCTTTTTTTTTTAGTTTTTTCAAGGCAAGGGGGTTAAGTGGCTTGCCCAAGGCCACACGGCTAGATAATTATTAAGTGTCTGAGGTCAGATTTGAACTCAGGTACTCCTGACTCCAAGGCCAGTGCTCTACCCACTGTGCCACATAGCCACCCCAGAATACAATTCCTTGAAAATTAGAACTGAGCAAATGAAAGACAATGACTTTATAAGAAATCAAGAAACTGTAAAATAAAACCAAAGATTTTTTTTAAAATAGAAGACAATGAGAAATCTCTTACTGGAAAAACAATTTTCCTGGAAAATAGATGCAGAAGACATAATTTCAAAATTTTTAGAGTACTTGAAATCTGTGATAAAAAAAAAAGAGCCTAGATGTCATATTTCAAAAAATTTATCAAGGAAACCTTCCCTGACAATTTAGAACCAAAGAATAAAATACAATTTCAAAGAATCCACCTATCATCTCCTGAAAGAGATCCCAAAATGAAAACTCCCAAGAATATTATAGCCAAATTCCAGAGCTTCCAGGTCAAGGAGAAATATCGCAGACAGCCAAAAAGAAACAATTCCACAGTCAGCAAAATACAAGATTTAGAAGCTTTTCCATTTAAGCACTTGAAAGAATGGAATATGATATTCCTGAAGACAAAAGAGCTTGGATTACAATCAAGAATCAACTACTCAGCAAAACTGAACATATTCATTCAGGGGAAAAGATGAATGTTCAATGAAATAGGAAACTTTCAAAATTTCCTGATGAAAAGGCAAGAGATGAACAGAAAGTTTGTGTTTCAAATACAAGACTGAAGAGAAGCATAAAAGGATAAAAATAAAAAGGTAATCTTAAGGAACTTAATAAGGCAAAACTGTTTACATTCCTATATGGGAAGATTACAATGGTAACATAAGAATTTTCTCCTTATTAGGGCAGTTAGAGAAGGCACAGGAAAGAGAGATTGAATGGGGTAAATTACCTCACATTAAAAGAGGCAAGGAAAAGATTTTATAGTAAAGGGCAAAGAGAGAGGAGGTGAGGGGGAGTAAGTAAACCTTACTCTAATCAGAATTAGGTCAAAGAGGGAATAACATACACACTCAATTGGGTATAGAAATCTATCTTACCCTATAGGAAAGAAAAGTGGAGGATGATGATAGAAAGGAAGGAAGATTAGGGAAGGGGAGAGTCAAAAGCAAAATACTTTTGAGGACACACAGGGTGAAAAGGAAAGAAAAAATAGAATAAATGGAAATAATTAAAATGAAGGGAAATATAGTTAGCAAAAATTGTAAAAAAAATTTGAAGCACATTTCTCTTATAAAGGTCTCATTTGTCAAACATAGAGAACTGAGTCAAATTTGTAAAATAAAAGCCATTCCCAATTGATAAATGATCAAAAGATATCAGATAAAGCACTTCAAAAGATATAAGATAAAGTACAACTTATATGATAAAACTCTCTCACTATTAATTGGAGAAATGCAAATTAAAATAATACTGAGGTACTTTGACTAGCAATACCACTATCAGGTCTGTTTCCCAAAGGAATTTTAAAAAAAAGAAAGAAAAAGACCTATATGTAAAAAAAAAATTTAAAACAGTTTTCTTGTGACAAAAAACTAGAGATTGAATGCTCATCAATTAATGAATGGCTGAAAAAATTGTGGTATATGATTATGATGGAATACTATTATGCTATAAGAAATGATGAGCAGGATGCTCCCAGAAAAACCTGGAAAGATTTATATGAACTGATTCATGTGAAATTGTAACATTAATATGGTAAGATAATCAGTTGTGAATAGTTTAGCTATTCTTAACAATACAATGATCCAAGACAACTCCAAAAACCATCCCCAGAAATTGAACTGATGTTGTCTGAATACAGATAGAAGCATAGTTTTTATTTTATTTTTCTTAAAAGGTTTTTTCTTGTTCTATATTTTCTTTTACATTACTTGTTAATGGAAATCTTTTGCATGACTGCACATATAGATGCCATACCAAATTGTTTGCCTTCTTAATGGTTGTGGGGAGAGGGGGAGATGGAGGAAGGAAGTGAGAAATTTCGGAACACAAAGTTTTAAAAATGAATGTTAAAAATTGTTTTTACATGTATCTTGGGAAATATAACATACTAAAAACAAATCAAAAGGGGGTAAAGACCTTATTTGCCAGAGGGGTATAGGGTATTTGTAGAATTTCCTTCCAGGAAGATGAGTTATTGAAGTAGCAAAGTAGTCTGGTTACATATGGTTCTCAGCTCTAAGGCAGGCCTATATTATGTACCATGAGAACAATCATGTTTTACAATTTACCAAGTACTTAATGACTGAATGGACTTTACCTCAGTCAAACTGTGGCCTGGGGAAGAACTAGCTTTTAAAAAGACAAGGTCTCCCACTGCATCCAGGGTCATCTCCAGTCACCCTGATCCAAATCTGGCCACTGGACCAGAAAGTTCAAGGGGGAAAAAAGTGAGACTAGTGAATTTGCACAGCACGCCCTCCCTCATATACAAATTCATGTGCATGTCATGGCATCACTTATTCTTTGAGAACTGAGGACAGACATCAAACATCAATCAATCAAAATATGATTTTGAAAATTATCTGGTAGAGCCAGCAGGACAGATATTGCTATCGCCATTTCACAGATGAGAAAAACTAAGGCACTTCACATATATTATTTTCTTTGATCTTCAAAACAAATTTGTGAGGTAGTTGTTATTATTATTTCTATTTTATACATGAAACTAAGAAAAGATAAATGTTAGTTAGTTTCCTGTATATTTTTATTACTCCCCATAGCAGCTCAGACAGCAGTACAGAATTCTATACCAAATATGCCCTTTGACTGAAAGATAGACTGTCTGCAACACGTAGAGAGGAGAGTGGGGAGGAGGTAGAGTGGACTGAGATAGATGATCAGTGTTTACAAGCAAAAGCTTCACCTGTCTGTTGACTCTTTCCTCACTTCTTCAATTATGTCTTGTAAATCTTTTCAAACCATTGCCATGTTTCATGGCAGCTGTGACTGCTATGTTTAATTCTTCGAGAGTACCCCAGTAGAGAAAGGACATTATAGGAAGTGATTTACAGAATGTGAATGAATCACCTTCTCCAGTCTAAAACCAACATAAAGAACTGTGGTTTCTGAAATATAAAACAACTTTACCATTCAGATCATCATGAAGTTTGGGGGTGGGGGGTGAAGGGTGACCTAGCACAGAGAAGTAGGGGGAATCTAAAATTCTTTGAAAGCATTGAATTCTAGATTATATTAAAATACAGTTTTATTATCTTTAAATACCTATTGTAACTAGAACAGGATTAACAAAGTGTTGCCTAGTAGAAGTCCCTAGAGAGCCTGCTAGAATGAAAAGATAAAAGTCATTGCTATATAGTATTACTTGCTTGTAAGTAAATGACTTTTTTCTAGATTAAATTGATAAAGTGCATAAAATGTATTCTAAATGTTTTTCCTCACAATAATAGGAGTATAAAAAACATTATCTGAATTCATTACAATTCTCCAATTTGCTTAGGATACAGTATAAATTCTGAAGCAAGGGTTTACTAAGCCTAAATTCCCTACATCACATTCCTATCAAAATTTCATAGCATTTGAATTAGAACCCAAAATTAACAGCAATCTTTCTTGGAACTCACAGAGTCCTTTGTTAGTACTTCTTGATGCACTCATCATATTCTATTTTTTTAAATTTTTCATTATGGTTATTTGTGTGCCTGTCTAATTTCCCCTCCCAAGTTTTTGGTCCCTTGAAGTAAGGATCATTAATAATCTGTGTAGGCTCACTCATCTTCTAGCACAGTGATCTACACATCGTTGTCCTCAATCAGGAAACTTAGAAGAGCTATGGGACAGTCATTACTAAAAATCTTGCAGTGGGCAACAGTCTCTCTTTTCTTCTGCCCATCTAGAGGCCACATATAAATGAAGAAAGACCTTGACTCTTCTGGCTAATATTGTTATAGTAGTAGCTAAATGGCAAGTTTCAGAAGGCCTGAAAGAAATAGAGGAGTCCATTTTCCATTTTGTGGTAGAATATTACAGTTCAGTAAAGTAGGGATTATATATATATATATATATATATATATATATATATATATATATATATATATATATGTTCTATTTAATCCCAGAAAGTGAAGTAATTGGAATGGGTAGAAGTTAAAGGGGATGCAGATTTCAGTTTAGCACAAATGAAACAAATTTTGATCTTGACAACAGTAGAATGAGCACCTAGGAATGGTAAGGAGTTCCCTAATCCAACAAGTGTTTAAGACAAAATTGTGGGGAAGGTGTTGGGGAGGGGAAAGGTCTATTGTGGAGGGGATTCATGATTCAGTAATGATTGGACTTAAATAGACCCCCCCCTTAAAATATTCTTTGAGTTTCATTCATGAATACCTCACTATCTGCATTAAACTGTGAACTCCTTGAGAATAAAGTCTGTCCTTATCAGCCTTCAAATCCTTGGCCTAGAATATTCCATCAAACACAGAGTTAATCTTTTAAATTGAATGAAATTTTATTGTATCCATGAAGCAAATGGACTGGAAGTTTGCTGCCCAATCTCCTGCTACTTTAATAAAAGAAGCCTCTGCTCAAGCCAAACTGCACTAGCCATTGTCTCCCAAATACTGAATTTCTCACTATTAAATTGGCCAATTATATTGGTCATTGAATTCCCAGCTACCCAAACAACTGGTTCCAATACTACTTTTCCTATAAAACTTTCTCTCTTAAAACTTATCTCTTGAAATTTTCTGTTGTTACCACCTGTGTGTGTGTGTGTGTGTGTGTGTGTGTGTGTGTGTGTGTGTGTGTGATAGTTATCTGTTTATGCCTATGTATGAAGTAAACTAAAAACTCCATGGAGGCAGGGGCCCTGACTTAAGTAGATATTGAAAATCTGCCTTGGCACCTATTACAATCCTCTTAAGTATGCAATTATTAAATGATTGTTGAATGAATTAGATAAGTGAAAGAAACTTTCTCTCTGGAAACCCCGGATCTAATGATAGGGAAGCCACCCTATCCTCTTATCTCCCATCATATCCTGCCTGCTTCCAAGTCTTGTGCCAAAGAGAATAAGCTGAGAGGGTAATAATTAATGTGGCACTATTATCCTCAGCCAGCAAAGAGATGATCAAAGGAACATTAACATGTTGTCTCCCCTTACAGCTCTATCTTATTCCCATGAACCAGAGTTGGCAGGGGAAGGGAGGTGAAAGAGATTTGCTCATGTTAATTGATAATGGCCCATACCATCCAGCTAAAGGAAAGAGGAAGGCCAAAATCCATCTCAGCCCAAGGAAATTCCATAAGATACTTGGGGTCTTTTTCTTGCTGCAGCATTTTCTGTCCTCTTAGATTTGAGCAGAACTGAATTATGTGCCCAGGGAAGCAATTTCACCTTGGTTCTGGCTGCCAGAGATGCCTGATCTCACTGCCAAGTAGTTGGGTCTTCTTGGTCAGTCTCAGATTTGAGTACATGTATTTATTTGGGTGAGTTTCCTTCTTTTTCTTTTCCTCTCTTCCTCCAACCCCCTCCAACACTCTCATTAATGAATACATTTAATCAACTTTATGAAGTCTCTTTATTAGCAATAACCCTAATCGTTTTTAATTGCTGCATCATTAGTTCGACTCCACATCCCTGTAGCAGTGAGGAGGAGCAGCCAATGACAACCACAGAAAAATGACTTACTGCATGAAAGCCTTCAAGGAAGGAGCTGTTGAGAGAAGAGATGGGTGGGGGTGGTGAGGAAGAAAGGAAAGAACAGGTAAGAGAGCTCATGCTGCAGAACATAGGCTGATGGGCAAACCCAAAGGGAATGGGGGGCAGGGAAGAAAAGTCATTAAGAGATTCGGCCAGGTGTAAAGACCCCAGTTAGTCATTTTTGCATATTTCTAAACTTTAGGGAGCCAAGCAACCTACTGGGAATGAGAACTCTGTCTGACAAGAGTGGATATTATGTTAATATGTAGCACCTGCCATCCTCAGGGATCTCCAAGCCCTTTGCAAGCCAAATACTCATCAGATGTGAGGTGAAAGATGCTGCAGCAAGACCCCTCCCACCTCCAGGTCTCTTTCAGGATGTTAACCCTCTCACTCTGCCCTGGTAGCCAAGGCTTTATACAGTTACAGCATCACCAGAGTGGAGAAGCAGATATCTTTAATCCAAGGGACAGCACTGCAGAGAGAGGAAACTGGAGGGTCTAGAGTGGATGTCCTACCTCTGATTCACTATGTGAGCTTAAGTAAGCCCTTAGTAATTTGGGGGTCTCCTTTTCCTCTTCAATGGAGTTGCCTGCCAACTTCAAAAAATGAATTGAAGATCATGTAACTGGAAATGGTGTGGATAACCCTCCATCTACTTTAGCTCTCTAGACTCAGGGTCAGGATATTAAGCTTTAAATCTCATTTCGGATATTTACTAGCTACTAATTAACACTGGGCAATCATTAAACTTCTCAGAGATAAAGTGGAGTTTATAAAATGTTAAAAATGGAGGTTGTTATTGGGGAAGCACTTTGCAAATCTTTTAAATCAGGAGTTCTTAGCATTTGACAGTCTGATGAAACCAAGGTGGCACAGAGGATAGAGTGCTGGCCTTGGAGTCAGGAGGATGGGAGTTTGAATCCAGCCTCAGACACTTGATATTCACTAGCTTGTGGCCTTGAGCAAGTCATTTAACCCTGACTGCCTCTCATTCAGGGCCATCTCCTGTCATCCTGATTCATTTCTGGTCACTGGATCCAGATGACTTTGGAGGAGAAACCAAGGTTGGTGACTTAGCACAACCCCACCTCACTCAAATCCATTTCTTGTGCATCACTCCTCTGTTCTAGTGGTCTTCTTCCAGAATGAAGGAAAAATATCATCATCACAGACCCCTTCTTAGAAGAATGTTTTAAATGTATAAAATAAAATCCTTAGGATTACAAAGAAAACCAATTATATTGAAATAGATGTTATTTTTCCCCATCCACCTTCATAGAACCCCTTCCACGAGTTCCAGATAAAGAACTCCTACTCTATATAATCTATGGGTGTGTGTTCTCCCTGGGGAGCTATGTGCCAGACCCTGCTACCAGGTTGCCCGAGATATTGAGAATAGTGGATGCCAAAGGAATAATAATGAGTGTTGAAGCTGGGTCACAAATCCAGCTACAGCAGGATTCTTGACAGTTAGATTCTTTCTTCTAGTCTTCCCTCTTTTCAGCAAATTCTCTATGTGAAGCATATATGGTAGGGATAGTCCCTGGCATACATAAAAGTTGTCTTTGATAACATCTTACATCTTTCTGTGAGGTCCCACCCAGGCTTAGGAGTCATGGAAATTATGATGCCCATTAACTGAGAAGAGGATCCTTATGCCCTTTCAGCCCAGTTCCTTCCATTGCTGCAACTTGTGGAAGTCTTCACTTTTCAGTCAGTACCCATCCTGCAGAATATTATTCTCCTCCTTCCCCACTAGATCTTACCTACTTTGAGTGTCACTTCCTCTGGGACTTGCTATTTGAAAAAAAAAGTTTTGAAAGTCCTAAGAAGACAAACTGTTGCTGAGATGTAGGGTATATGCATTTTTAAAGAGAAAACCAGAGATTCTAATGATGATTCTAAAGATTCTAATAATGGAGTACCAGGGCCTATCATCTTATTACAATTAGGAAAGAATTAAAATTGTATATCTATGGTCAGGAAGACATTGTTCCCAATATCCCTAACAAGATTATCAGCACACTTCCCACTCTAAAACTGCCAGTAGGTAAATCATGAAAAAAAATTAATATTAGATATTCAGGATTTTGAACTGTGTTTCCTATTGAATCTTACACTGAAGAACTTATATTGAAGAACTAACTGCTCATATACAGAAAAGAGATGCCAAATAAGCCAGCAGGTAGGGATAGACTATATAAAATGACATTTTCCCCAGTGCTTTTGAGGGCAGATACTTCCCACAAATTGATAAATTTGGCATACATTTCCCAGAGTGCTTAGGAGCTACATATGATGGGGTAGCAATGTCACGTCATGGTTCTTATTGGTGTAGATTCCTCTATTAAACCAAGATGCTTTAAATGGAAGTGAATTATTAAGTAATAACTAATAAACTTCAAAGGATAGAAGAAAATGGCTTTCAAAAGTGGAAATGATCAATGACAATATGAAAGATTTCTTCAAATTAATAATAATAATAATAAGAGAATTTATATTGAAACAATTTTCAACTCACACCCATTAAAGTGGAAAATGTGATAAAAGTCTAAGTAATTTCAGATGGGCTCTGGGAAGTCAGGAATATTAGTGTGCTATTGGTAGAATGATGATTTGATCCAACCTTTTTCAGCAATGATTTAAAACTAGGAGAGAAGAGTCACTAAGTTATTGAAATTTTGATCCAGTTTCATCCAATAATTCCACTACAGAGTGGGTCAATACAGAAGAAAAAAGGTCTCATCTATAAGAAAATAATAATAATAATAGTACACTTTATGGTCGAAAACAATTTGGAAACAAGATTGATGCCCATCAAGTGAGGATAGAATGAACAAATTATAGCATATCAATTTATTTTTTTGTTTTGTTTTTTGTAAGGCAATGAGTTTAAGTGACTTGCCTAAGGTCTCACACATCTAGGTAAATATTAAGTGTCTGAGGTCAGATTTGAGCTCAAGTCCTCCTGACTCCAGAGCCACTGCACCACCTAGCCTTCCCATAGTATATAAATTTAAAGGAATCTCTCTACCACTCTATAAAAAAAATGAAATGAATTCATAGAAATAAGAGAAAAATTTTATAAACGATCCATAATGAAGAAAGTGAAATAAAAAGATTACTATACTACACTGATTATAATCCTGGAAATGATAATAATAATAATAACTAAAAAGCAGTCAAACTCATGAATAATCATAAATAATCCATTATCTTCTTTTTATGAGATCCTATCCAGTCGTCTCTCCTGGAGAGCATGTTTATGCCCACTATATGAGGAAAGGATGTTTATGCTGTCCCCTATTAGCCCATTGCTTTCCATAGTTGCAACAGCAATAGCAGTAATTAAAATAAAGTACTCACTTTGAGAGCTATCCCCAACTCATTTTCAAAGATTTCCTAAGAAATGGATGTTAGTTTGGATTCAAAGGAATTCTTTATGGCCATATTCCTAAAATTATTGCTCTCAAGCCCCTACGGTATTTGACCTTTAATAGACAGTCTGCAGACATAATAAGAGCAAGTAGGTAGCACAGTATATAGAACACCAGAACTAGAGTCAGGAAGACCTCAGTTCAAATCCAGCCTCCAGACATTTACTAGCTGTGTGATCCTGGCAATTCACTTAACCCTACTTGTCTCGTTTTCTCATCTGTAAAATGGACTGGAGAAGCAAATGGCAAACCATTCCAATATTTTTGCCAAGAAAACCCCAAATAGGGTCATAAAGAATCATACTGGACTGAACAACATCAACATCAATGAAAAGACATAATGACCTCAAAGCAAAGGCATTTATTGAGATGTCTTAGTAAGAACAGTGGCTACAAAAAATTCCTCCATAAAAATGCAGTACACTTTCCCACAATTACCTATAGTATCAATGGAACAGATAATTAGTTAAGTGTGTAAGGAGCACCTGTGGCCAAAGAAATGACTGTATTTGATACTTTAGGACCTATGTCCTTTATTTTATTATAATAGTCTTACAGTTCAGTTAAGCTCCTTGGGCCTGCTTCTCTCCAAAATTCAACAAATGATAGTTTATTTGGACCAATTTACTCTGAGTTCATAACTGGCTCATTTCAGCTACTAAGGGTCACATTCCTCAGAGCTACTGCCAATGATTCTCTGCTTCCTTCTGGATATGGGTAATTCAATGAGACCAGTAAATCTGATGATCAAATCTCCATAAATAATTGTGTGTGGTAGGGAAGACAGATATTCCCTTCACTATTATCCTCTAGTGGGATGTTTAAGAGGTAAAGTCAAAGAGTGATATTCTCTCAAGATCTAGATTTTTTTTCCTTCAGATCTGACTCTAGATTTCCAGAGGTGACAGTGAACAAAACTCTCCAGCCTCAACTCTGCCTTAAAGTTAGTACACTAGATTTTTAAAGACCATTAGGAGAGTGACAGATACCTTGCAAGTAAATTGAAAACTGCCTCTCCAGATGCACCAGGGAAAGTTTCTTCATATTTTTTGTAAAGAAGCAACAAAACATAGAGATGTATGCACTTTTTTTAAACCTCCAGTACCTTATGTCTTTGTTAATCTACCCTCTCTGTGATTTTATAAACTAGACCAGAGGAGGGAGAAATTAGTCAAATGGACTAACCAATTTTCATAATAATAATAATAATAATAATTATTATTATTATTATTATTGATGATGATAGTGATAAGGAGAGACAATAACTGACATATACATATATATATATATATATATATATATATATATATATATATATACATATGATATATATTTATATATGAGTAGCTAGGTTTTGGGTCTGAAGTCAGAATGACTCATCTTCCTGAATTCAAATCCAATCTCAGACACTTACTGCTTTTGTGACCCTGGGCAAGTCATTTAGCCCTGTTATTCCTCATCTGTAAAATGAGTTGGAGCAGGAAATGGCAAACTACTGTAGTAATTTTGCCTAGAAAATCCTAAATGGGTTGACAAAGAGTCAGATATGACTGAAACAACTAAGCAACAACATATAATTATATATAACATTTTTTTAAAAATATAGATTGCCTTATAGTTTCATCTCAATTAAAGTTCATCTTATTAGATTTGGCTTATCATATTAACTCTTCAATAGGTCAAATCCCTTTTTAAAAAAAATTTATTTTTTCTCCAATTACATGCAAAGATAGTTTTCAACAATCAATTTTGAAAGGTTTTGAGTTTCATATTTTTCTCCCTCCCTTCTTTACCTCTCCTCTCCCCAACAGAAAGCAATCTAATATGTGTGTGTCTGTATGCGTGCATGTATGTGTGTGTGTGTGTGAAACTAGACTAACCATATATCCATATTAATCCTGTTGTAAAAGAAGAATCATATCAAAAATGGGAAAAAAACATGAGAGGGGAGGAAAAACATAATACATAAAACAAATTTTAAAAATTGAAAATAATAATCTTTGGTCTATATTCAGACTCCATGGTTCATTTTTTTCCATCACAATTCCCTTAGAATTCGATTATTATATACTGTTTAGATGAGCAAATCCATCATATTTGATCATCCCACAATGATACAATGCTGCTGTTAGAGTGTACAGTGTTCTGATTCTCCTCAGCATCAGTTTATGCAAGTCTTTCCAGGCTTTTTTGAAGTCCCATCCCTCATGATTTCTTATAGAACAATGGTACTCCAACACATTAATATACCACATTTTGTTCAGTCATTTCCCAGTTGATAGTCATCCCTTCGATTTCCAGTTCTTTGCTACCATGAGAATTGCTATCAATATTTTTGTGCATGTGGGTATTTTCCCTTTTTTTATGATCTCTTTGGGATATAGACCTGTGTATTGCTGGATCAAAGGGTATGCACAGTTTCATGCCCTTTGGGCATAGTTCCAACTTCCTTTCCAGAAAGGGTGCATCAGTTCACAATTACACCAGGAATGCATTAGTATTCCAGTTTTCCCACTTCCTCTCCAATATTGATCATTGTCCTTTTTTTAAATATTGTCCAATCTGATAGGTGTTGAGGTGGAAACTCAGAGTTGTTTTATTTTGCAATGGTTCAAATCTTTAAAAAAAAATTCATTCACCAGTCATTAATCAAGTGAATATCTATCAAGTGTTGGTCTGGATATCTGAAGAGAAACAAACATAAATACATTGCCCCATCATAATAGAGCTCAGAATTTATCAGTGATTTGACATATACAAACATATAGTCCTCATTATACAGAAATAGTGACAACAGGGTAAGTGCATTGTACTTTTGATGAAAGGTAAAAACATTAAAAGGAAAGATATGTATCTTATTGAGGGAAAGAAGGGGAAAGCTTTCTGAAAGTTGTAGCATTTTAGCTCCATCTAGAAAGGTAGAATGGCACATGAAGATTTATTCCATTGCAATCCCTGTCCCAAAGTCCATTGGTATGGGACCCTCTCAATATGGTTGATGTGCTTGAGGGCTAGAGCAAAATTGGTGAGAGGTGAGATCTCATTTGGATTTCAATTGGAGTCTCCAGATTTCTTCAAAGCTTGTCCCTTTTGAGAGTCTTCAAGGCCAATCCCCTGTGAGACTCATCAAGTTTTGACTTGAGTTGCTTTGTATACTTCTGGCTTCAATAAAGAAGATAGAAGAAGCCAGCTCCACTTCAAGATATTTGCTGGTATATATCCTTCTATGTATACTATTTCTATTTTGTTATAATTTGGATAAATGGATTTCTATGCTAATAACTATGTGTATTCATTGTGGAACTGATAGTATTTGTTGGGAACAGAGTAAAACCTTGAATATAGAGCTTAGTGCCTTTCTTCCTCCCCAAAATGACAATATGATTAGAATTGAATCAAATCATGTCCTATAGATTAAAATATTTAAGGGAACAGATAAATTTACTTCTAGCTCAATATCCCCTCTCCCTGAAGAGATAAGAACAGCCTCTGGCTCTAAACTCCTGCCTCTCTTCCTGGATAAAATGAAAGTCTGTCTTGGAGAAAGATAAGGGGAGAAGAGCCTAGAGATATCTATTCTGACTCCCATAAAGCTATACAGGAATAGTTCTCACAACATGTGAACCTTTCTATATATGAGGCCCACTTTTCTTCTTCCCTTTACAACACACAAGGAAGAACTTGAGAAAAGGCATGGCTATATGAAAGTACTAGATTTGTAGATGAGTGAGTCTGAGTTAAATTATAATGAACATGGAGGGGAGATAATGAGAAAAGCTTGGAAAATGTTTTGTAAGTGTATGAATGTCCTTTGATTCCAAGATTTTTATTTAACAGCTAATAGGTAGTAAATAGTGTCAGAAGCAGAAATATAATTAGCAATGTAACAAGTGGTATCAGGAAGTAAGATGACCTAGGATATGACTCAGAGGAGAATTTCACCTTGGGACACCATGAGGTGAGCTTGCTGAAAAACTAGCCCCAGGAGGAGAAGAGCCATCATGGAAAGAAAGCTATCCTTGACTAGGTTTCATAGCTAGCCATTTGGCTATGGGTTCAAAGGACTTGATTCAGACCTCATTGATGCTTACTATCTGTGCTACTTTGGGAAAAATCACTTCCTTCAATTATCTCACCTCTCAAAGAAAGACTTTGACAAGAGAGTCTCTGCATTTTTTCAAGTTCCACATCTATGAGTCTGTGATTTATGATACTATGATCAAATGAACTCACCATTGGGACAGCTGGATAGCAATGACTTGGGTCCCAGATTCAGTCTAGATCTGTATCTTTGACTCAGCCAGCTAAGCCCATATCCCCATGCCCAAGAAGTTGGTTCTGTCATAAGAATGAAAATCACATGACATTGTCTTTGCCTCTTTTCCATCCATCTTTGTGCCTGCAACTTGACAACCTCTACCACAAAGAAAAAGAAGAGAGGACAGAAGGGGGGGAGAGGGAAAAAGAAAGAGAAAGAGGGGGGGAAAGAAAGAAAGGAAATTTCTGGGAAGGAGAAAAGCAAAGCAAAAGAAACTCACAACAAACTTCTCTGACTCCTGGGCTGAATCTAAGTCAGGAAACTGGGATAATCACAAGCATCAAGAATCTTTATTTCAAGTACCCGGGTGTATTTGTATTTAGGCACAGCAGAAAAAGAATTCTTCAGACAGAGGTCCTGCTCACTAGGAGTTCATAGTCTGAATCACATAACAACATGAATATGCATAAGAATTACTGGGCACAGTTGTAGCAACCAAGGTTCTAGAGAGTATTCATGTTAAAAGGGTAAAATATTCCACTGTCCATTTAAAGGTGTTTGTCATATGTCCATTCCTGCCACCCCAGAGCTGAACCAATTGTTCGACAGCTACACACTTCATCCCAAATGCTACAGGACAGGAAATTTAAAAAAAGAAAACATTAATCTGAATTTATGAAACATTTGAGGAGGATGGTTTTTACCTTTACCTGATCTTTACCTTTGTCAGACTGCTACAACTATCTTGAGTTCTAGAACATGGAGGTCAAGACCCAAGGCCCCCTCAGTTCTAACCCCTATTCCTGAAAGGAAGAATAACCCAAAGAAAAGTAAGAAAATGGCAATATCAGAAAATATATCTCAGGTGACTATTTCATGGGAATTGAAAAAGGTGACATTTTCCATTATGGCCCAATGTGATGGTTCTAATATTACCCTTTCCTTAACCACAGGCTCCCCATGGTCGCATGTAGTCTCATGACTTTACTTCTAATAGATGCTACAGTGATGCCTCAAGGAGAGGTTTTGTCTTGCTGACACATCTTATTTCCACTCTTGCTAGCTTAGAAAAAGCTACTTTGTCTGTGTCTGAACCCAGCTGGGCCATGGTGGTGTTTTGACCAATTAGCCCAAATGACTGGTAGATTGTTCCTTCCCTAGAATTATCACAATTTGAGTGAAATCCTCTCTGCACCTACTCCTTGTGTGCACTTACATTTTCCCATCACATACTAACCCCACTGTCCTTTACACCTGAATGTTGATAGCTCCAGGTCCTAGGAACCCAGCTATGTGGGCTCCCTCCTAATAGGGATCATGCAAGACTTGATCAAAATGTTTGTTTGCATAATTTCCATACTGAACAAGGGATAGAATATGAATAGTATCAGTGCTTTCTTAATTCTTAGAAGCTATCCTCTGTGATTGCAAAGCAAGTTCACAGTATAGTCCCATCTTCTACCTTCACATCAGACTAAAGGAAGAGAGTCACTGGGAAGAAGAAAGAGAAAGCAAACTTAGTTATAATCATACATACTGTGTGCTTTGTAGAGAGCACAGGGCTAGGACTTAGAAGATCAGGGTTCAAATCCTACTTTCACTGCTTACAAACTATATAATATTTAGTATTAACTTCTCTGAGATTCAGTTATTAACTAACAGTATGGAACAATATGGCATTCTCCAAAGACTCTGTGAATTCTAACACTTTATTAATTCTATTGAGTCCCAGGGAATTTGACTAGGGTTAAAAACAATGATCAAAATAAATAATAAATATGACATTTCTATGACCCTCTACAGTTATCTTTATGTGACATTTCAAATTACTTTGAAATTTGCAGTTTTTTATTATTTTATATTTTATGATTTTATTTAAGCTTTCCAATATCCCCTATAAGGTGTATACCATATTATATTGATGAGAAAAATGAGACTATGAGAAGTTAAGCTTACAAAATCTTTCCTCACAATAATTCTATGCTTGAGTACTGAAAATGTAACTCATATCTCACATGAAACAAGTAACTCAATAATGTCTCAGTCTCTAAGCAGGCTTCAGGTCCCAGGAGCATCTGAATTTAGGACATTGTTAGCCCTCCACTAGAGGTATTCAGTTCTTCTGCAAGCAACAGACTAATAATAAGCATTAAAATATATTTAATAAAAACAAGTTTAATCAGAGACACATTCAAGGCCACTTAGGAAATTAATTCTTTTTTCAAACAATTCTCTAATAAATGTTATTTCCTTCCAATTTTTCCACTCACTGTTTGCAAATCAGAATTTTGTTGTTCTGTTCATTTAGTCATGTCTGACTTTATGTGAACCCCATTTGCAGCTTTCTTGGCAGAGATATTGGAATACTTTGCCATTTTCTTCCCCAGTTCATTTTACAGATGATGAGCTAAGGCACTTACAGGGGAGCTATATAGCAAATGAGTGCATGAAACCAAATTTGAACTCAGGTTTGACACTCTAACAGTTGTGCCACATAGCTGCCACACTTCAGTATACAAATCAGTAAAAGATTTTATTCTGTTTCCAGTTATAAGTCAAGGCAGGAAGAAGTATAAGTTGGTCCTCATATAAGGATGTTTCTGTGGGCCAACTGGACCTTTAAATATGAATCATTTCTTACAAATACTTATAGACAAAATACATAGTTATTGCAATCATTCAGAATGTGACCCTAAGGAGCAGTTAGTTGTGGTCTGAAGGGTAAAGTTTAATGATAGAGAGATCCCAATCAGCTATTCTAAACTAAGTATCCTAATCTGTCATTGGCTTTGGGGAATTCAACCAAAAAAGTTACTAGCAAAAAGAACAAAGGACTGAGTAAATCAGTTGGGGAAAGTATGGAGAACTGGTTGGATGCTGTAGGAACTGCATAGAATGTGAAAAGTCTATCTTCAATGGACAAGTAATTATCTATGTTGAAAGTACAAACTAGTTGTCGTCTTCTAAGAAGAAAAGGTAAAGTTATTTCAAGACTTCCTTTTCTCTTTCCAGGTAACTTTACTTCCTTTTCAAGAAAGAAGAATTTCTTGTGAAAAACAAGAAAAATGATCTTAAAAGACAAAGGGAAATCTTGACTTAGTCAAGAATTTGGGTGATTGAAGATTGACACAAGAGAATGAAATGAAGAGATCAGTGAAAAATAGAATCTAAATAGTAAACTTTTCCTAAAGAGGATGGAATGGAGATGAACCTCCCGAGAAAGAAATAGATATCTTCTAGAAAGCAGTGTGAAAGGTTCTATTTAAAAAAGGTTCTATTAAAAAATGATTCTGTGGGAGGTCATTTATGGAGAGAAAGGAAGAAGAAATAATGTAATGGTTGGTGACTTTTCTCTAGGTAATACTGAGGTTATTTGTTGACCTGATAATAATCAAAGGGCTAGCTCTATTCCTAGGGCATGTTTCTTGGGCAAAATGAAAAAGCTCCCAAAACTAAATAAATCTTGCATCTACTAACCACTTGTACTGATTTACATGGAAGAAAATGATAATATAAAAGAATTAGTCATTCTAAAAGAAGTAACTAAGATTTATTAAGTCTTACAGGAGAAACCAAAAATCTGAGAAGAACAAGAGGCATTTTTTTGTTTGCTTTATCACTGGTACCTATTTTCTGAAGCATTTCTGAAGAGAAAAGTAGGTCTGGAAATGAACAATTGGTTAAGATATAATGGGAAAACAAGGAAAACAGTAAAAGAAATGATATTCTCATAAGATTACATTTCAAGTCACTAGATAGAAAAAAGAACATGGAAGAGGAGTTCAGAAAGGAAATCACCAATTTTCCTATGGAGTCCTGATATGGCAGTGATGGCAGACTTCAATTTTCTGGGCACTCAATGGAGTTCCTTTCTCTTTGTATCTCTCTCCTGTCTCTCTCTCTCTCTCTCTCTCTCTCTCTCTCTCTCTCTCTCTCTCTCTCTCTCTCTCTCCTCTTTCTCTCATGTGTGTCCTCTCTGCCTCTCTCTCCTTTCCTCACTCTCTCTTTCTCTCTTTATTTTCTTTTCTCTCTTTCTCCTTTCCTCCTTCACTCTCTTTTTCTCTCCTCTCTCTCTCTGTGTCTCTCTCTGCCTTCAGAGCAAGGCAGTGGACATTTTCTTGACTTCCCTTAATGGTAATTTCATTTTTCAAAAGGTGGAGGAACCATTGATAGAATTTTCTCTCTTGAACTTCATTTTTACTCATAAATTTTCTGAGGAGAAAATGATGGAAACCTTGATGGAAAATGACCCCTGTATCTTCTTGGAAACTTGATGGAGCATGAACAGAGCATCACTGAAATCTGCTCCTCCCCAGACAATGCCTCTCCCCACCAAAAGGTGCAATGCAATCAAGGGCTGCATTGAGTGGTATGATATTGAAAGTTAGTGAGAATATTCTGCTGCTATATTCTGTCCTAATAAAACCATACCTAAGTATTATGTTCAGTTCTGGGTGCTACATTTAAAATGAATTTTTATAAGTCAAAGAATATCCAGAAGTTGAACAGTATAGTGACTGAGATCATGCCATGTGAGGATCTGTTGAAAGACCTAAGGATAGTTTTCTCTTCTGACTTTCTCTCTGCCTCTCTAGACTTGGTTATTATATCTTTTTCCTTCTCACCCTCGTACATCCCTTTCCCCACTTCTCCCATTGGTGAGTTCCTCTTCTGGCTTTACTTCTAACTCTGAATTTTTCCTGCCATGTTCCTGTCCAGATAACTTTCTCCTAAAACATTTTAGATGCCTCTCCTTTGTTTTCTTCTCCCATTAAGACATAAGCTCTTTGAGGGCAGAGACTGTCTTTATTTATGCTAATACTTAAGCCCAGCACTAACACAGTGCCAGATTTAATAAATCTTCATTGAATGATTGACTGAATGTTTAGCCTGGAAAAGAAAAGATCTTAGAAGAGATGGAAGGAACATGACAGTTGCCTTCAGATATCTGAAAAATTATCATGTAGCTGATGTATTAGATTTGTTCTACTTGTCTTCAGAGGGCAAAGTAAGAGCAAATGGATAGACATTTCAAACAAAGAAAATTAAAGTTGGATGTAAGGAAAAACATCCTAAAAGGCAGAGCTGTTCCAAAGTGGAATGGATGGCTTTAGAGAACAGCAAGTCTCTCATTACTGAAACTTTTAAGCAAAAGATGGTTGAGCCCTTATAGAGGAGGCTGGAGAAGGGATTCTGATTCAGGTACAGCTGGGATGAGTTAGCAGTTGACATTTATTTCTTCCAGTTCAAAGATTCTGTGAGTCAGTCTCAGAAACCACAATATCTAGGGTTATTGCTCCATCTAGGGACACCAGGGCCACAGGTGGATCTTACCCCTTGCCCCATTACTAATACAATGGAACTTCTTTTTTTAGTTTTTGCAAGGCAATGGGGTTAAGTGGCTTGCCCAAGGCCAAACAGCTAGGTAATTATTAAGTGTCTGAGGTCATATTTGAACTCAGGTACTCCTGACTCCAAGGCTAGTGCTCTATCCACTGCACCACCTAGCCATGCCTTTGATGGGACATTTTTTTATGTGCATCATTACTATGTATTCAGGAAACTAGGTGGTACAATGAATAGATTGCTGGAGCTGGAGTCTGGAACACCAGAGTTCAAATCTATTCTCAAGATTTTTACTAGCTTTGTGATCCTAGACAAATCATTGAACTTCTATTTGATGCAATTTCCTCGTCTGAAAAATGAGAAGAATAATAACACTTACCTGCATGTATTGTTGTTAGAATTAAACAAGATAATAATTGTAAAATGTCTGGCACAAAGTAAGCACTATATAAATAAAATCTATTATTAGTCATTATTCTCAAAGTCTATACCAACAAGCCCAGATATTGGCAGGTCCTATGAAGCAGGATTAAGAGCAGGTAAGATTTTCAATTTGGGCCTGGCCATTGGACTATGCCTCTCATGTCCATTCCTAGAATATTAGCCCACAGATAATGATGACAGGGAAGAAGTTGGAGAGGTTAGAGCCAGGAGAGGGCCTCAGCTAACCATAAAACTGCTACTAATGACTATAGGATCATAGATTTAGAAGTAGAAAGGGTCTTAGAAGCAATATAACTCCTTCATTAAACAATGAGGAAACAGACCAAAAAGGGAAATGAACTGCCCAAAGACATACAAGTAATAAGTATCAGCATCTCATAACTGTGTGACAAGGATACTATGGCTATTATTCTTCCTCCAATTAAAAATGAAGAAACTAAATTTTAGAGAAGGTCATTCATCTGTTCATGGTCATGTGGCTAATAAATATTGGAGGCAGTATAATGAACTCATTTCTTACTAACTTCAAGTGTAAGACATCTTCTGTGATGTTTTGTGACAATGAACTCTAGGCTCTCTTCTTATCTGTATGACTACTACTCAGTCTTAAGTCACACTTAGCTCACCCTGCTAAGTGTAGTTGGGCCCTAGTGTCCATCCTGGGTTCTGTTTTCTCTCTCTACATTCCCTCTCTGGCTAATCTTATATATAATATAATAATCTCATAAATTCAGTTATCATCTATGTAGAGATGACTCCTCAGTATCTACATATCTGACTCTCCTCTTTCTTTGAGTTCTAATCTCACAACACCAATATTCTATCCAGGACACTTTTACCTTGATGTCCCAAATGTATCACAAAGTCAGTATAACTAAAATAGGACCCATTGTCTTTCCCTTTAATCCATCCTTCCTTTTAACTCTCTAGTTCTCCTTAGGGCACCATCATCCTTCCAGTCACCAGATAGAAGCCTTAGAATCATCCTGTACTCTTCGTTCTCACTTAATCCCTCAGATCAAATTAGTGGTTCAGGCCTATGTATTCTTTGCTGTCATTCAGTCATTTCAGTCATGTCCAACTCTTCATGACTCCATTTGGGGTTTTCTTGGCAAAGACACTAGAGTGATTTCCATTTCCTTATCCAGCTCATTTTGCAGATAAGGAAACTTTGGCAGATAGTCAAGGGACTTGTCCAGAATTGCAGTTAGCAAGTGTCTGAGACTGGATTTGAACTCAGAAAGAGGAGTCTTTCTGCCTCCAGACCCAGTCCTATATCTACTGCACCATCTAGCTACCTGCACAAAATCCTTCCCTTTTATCCCCTTCTCTCTATTCACATAGCCATTACCCTTATAGTCAGGGTCTGATTATCTCTCACCTGAACTTTTGAAATAACACCCTAACTGATCTCCTTGTATTGTTATTATTATTATTATGAATAGTAGTAATATATTAATAATATTATAATGTTCTCATATATAACTATTAATAAGAAAAAATCATAGTTAACATTTACATAGAACTTTAAAGTTTTTAAAGAAAGCAAGGATGGTCATCCAGCACCTTCATATTTTCTTCCTGAAAAATGATCCTTCTGAGTAACTTACAAGCCTTTGGTATATTTTGTTTCTCAATTCTGAACCAAGGTCTCCAACAGATTATTTTGAGGTTTCCTGTTATTTTTGTATTCACAATGAAACTAAATTCCAATTCCTTTGCTTCTCTCTGAGTATAACTTATGCACCATCTTTCATTTATCTACAGCTTACTTATCATTTCAGAATTATTTTTTGTTTAAGAATAATAGGTCTTAAAAAATATTTATTAGACTATTTTCCAAAAGAGGCTCTTCCAAGATCAAGAATTATGTTTTATGTCTCTGTGTCTCCCCCTTAGCATTCATTACCTTAATGCCTACATGTGGCAGGCACTCATCTAATAAAAATGTGTTAATGATTCTGATGGGGGTGGTTTCAACTTCCCTTCTACCCACAGTTAAAGAACCCAGATCTATGGACCCAAATTAGAGGAAATGGAGAATGGAGCACAGGAAAATGTATGTTCCATACTTACTCCCAAGGTGCATAGAGTCCCATTGACTTGGACATTATAATGCCTGCATCAACTTATAACTGCTTCTCGTTTCTCTAAGAAGTGTCATTTGGGTATGTTTAGGCTAAGTTGTAGAATAGTATATTAAACAGATATGTGTTGAATTAGATGACCCTCCAGGTTCTTTCAGACTCTAATTCTATAATTCTATGCCCTTCATTCCCAAAACTGGATGAGTATTCTCCTTGTTCCTTTACACCCTGGAGGAGATGTGATACATAAACAGGTGTTCTCCAGTGCTTGGCCTGGCCCTAGAGGGAATGAATCCGGCCCCTCCCAGCTGTTCCCTGAGAGAATGCAAATCTCTTTTGCTGGGATACATGCAGCTGTGGCTGTTGCTTAAGATCCTTCCCTGCATGCAATAACCTCTCATTATTTTTTAATGTTGTTGTAACTTTATGGCTTAATCAGTATTTGCAATTTGTTAGTAGCCTGGGCGGCTATAAAATTGTTTTCCAGGTACTGAAACATCCCATCAAGGTTTGTAAAGCAGTGGTTCTTAGTTTATCATGCTCATAAAATGCCCTGGCAATTTGACAGATATAATAACTTTTTTTATCAAGTGTCTAATTTGAGAGGAAATTAAACCATATGTTACATGCAGCTTTGCACCTAGAGTTGGGCGCTCTTTAGCCTCTGAGGTTTCTAGGGTCCCTTGTCTTGCTCATTCTATTCTTTTCTATCAAGAGTAAGGTCAGTTTTAGTCCCTTGCCCTGTTTGCAATTGCTCTGTAGCCTTCCCTTCAAATATAGTATTTGGATACATGTATACTCAAATGTTACGATGCCTTTAATAAAGTGCTAGTCTTATGGTATACACAAATGTCACCAATGAAACAATGACTTAACTTGTAATGTGTTTACATAGATGTCACCAATGAAATAATGACTTAACTTGTACTATTTCCCCAGACATTGTATCCTCCAGTCAGAAAAACCTTCCTTGAAATGGTAACTAGTGTCAGTTCATCTTCTACTCATCTATAAAACTGATCATCATTAAAGCTCAAATCAGAATACATATCACACCCCTCACCAATACCATCTGAATTTAGGAAATTCCAGTGCTTCCTCTTACCTATAGCATCAAATATAAAATCCTTTGTTTGATTTTTAAAGTTCTTTATAACCTGGTCCCTCCCTAATATATTCTGGTCTTCTTACTTCCTTCAATGTATTCTGAAATACAGTGATACTAGACTCTTTGCTGTTTTTCCAATAAGATACTCTATTTCCCTTCTCCCAGCATTCACAGTGGTTAGTCTTCTCTCCACTCCCCCAGGCCCCTACCACCAATCCCCAAATGCTTTCCTTCTTCTCTACCTTCTGACTTCCCTGATTTTCTTAGCTAATAACCTATCTTCTTCAAGAAGCTTTGAAGCAGGGGAAATACTGGACAGAGAAATATATAATTTATATATATATGTGTATGTGTATATATATATATACATTTACATATAAATATACAAATATACAAATATACAAACATATATATATATATATATATATATAGCCACTGGATTCTGATGACTGTAGAGGAGAAAATGAGGCTGATGACTTTGATCCATTCAAAGTGGCAATATATATATATATATATATATATATATATATATATACACATATGTGTGTGTATAAAATTAATCTGTTCCTCTGTGCTGACCATGTATCTTCCCTTACTCCAGTAAACTTTCAGTAAACAACCTTGCTCGTTCCTAAAACTCTATCTACAAAGTAATGGATCCCTGCCCTAGTCAGAAAGGATTAAATCTTTCAGCTACTGCCCTCTTCAACATATCTCTCATTACCTCATCTCTGCTCTCTGCCCTCCCATCTTTATCTGCTTTTCCCTACACAGTCTACCAAATAACAAACAAGTCAAGAAACTGAATTTCTTCCATTTAAATTGTCTTAGAAAAATTCTGAAGATCACCTGGCAAGAGAAGATACCAGACACTAAGGTCCTTTCTTAACTAAATTGCCTAGCATTCAAACATGTACTCTCTGTAGAGTACAACTATGATGGGCTGGATAAGTTGTAAGAATGCCAGACATATGCTTGCCTAAAAAAGTATTTTATGAGAACTCACACAGGGCAAATGCTCATAAGAGGGTCAGAAAAAGTGATACTGAGATACCCTGATGGCATGCCATCATTAGTGTGGGTGCTACACTCTATAAGGAAGGCAGAATTGAAGCAGCTCAAAGGAAATGTGACATCTGTAAGTTTAGAGTACCTACCCCAGGTGATCACATAGAATATTTGTGCTCAAACTGTGGTAGAGCATTCCAAGCTCATATTGTTCTGATCAGTCACACAGTAGGACACACTGTAATTTGTCTCAAATTAAGTGATGTCATTTTAGTCTTCTCCAATAACAAAGGACAAGAACCAACCAACCAATCAAACTTTTCCCTACATAATACTTAAAAGTTCACCCTCTATTCATTTGAGTTACTTGTTTTCCAGTGAAGCTAGCCCACTCTTAGGCATCATGGTTCCCTAGATAACTTCTCATGCTTCTATACTTCTCCTTACTGCTCATTTTCTCATGGCTACTTAAGTTACTTAAGTTGGTTATGTAACTTAGATTGCTTAGGAATTGTAGACTTCCAACTGCCTTTATGCTTTCTCTTGCTTTACTATCTTCTTGATTCACTTTCTTTATCTTACTGTTTACCTAAAGAACTCTGTGAATTAACTTTGCAATAAGCTGTAAATTAAAACTTATGGCCATTTCTTACCCTCCTGAGTCTGAGAACCTTGTGATTTCTTCACTGATAAATGAACTCTCACCTATCTTTGCAAGTCCTTCCCCCAAGATATTCTCTTAGATTCATCCTTTCCCAATCTTTCACTAATGCTAGTGCCTTCCTTCTAAGATTAGCTACAATTGATCCAATATCCATATACAGTGTATTGTTTAAACATGGTTCCCTGCTTCAGAGTGGTTACTCCCATTAGATAGTGAGCTACTGGAAAGCAAAGTCTGCTTTTTGTTTTGTTTTGTTATGTGACTTTTTTGTCTTTCTTTGTATCCTAAAAGCTTAACATACTGCCTAACCTATTGTAAGTTCCTGATAAATTCTTGTCAACTCAGAAACCTATTTAACTTCATAGCTGAGAGAGACTTTAGGAAGCACTTAGTGCAACATTCTCATTTTACCATTTGTGGAAGCTGAGATTCAGAAAGGAGAAAAGATTTCTTTTAAGTCACATAGGGAATAAATTGCAGAATTAGGATTAGAACTCCCATCTCCTAACTCTTGGAGACCAATGAAGATTAATCACAGTATAAAACACTGTCTCAGACATTTAACATTGTACTTTTCTCCATCTTCATAGAAGAAATGTTGTCACTGTTGTTCATCCTTCATTCTCAAAGAGGACCAATGACCTAAGAAAGATGATATCTTAACTTGCACTTGCATTGGATATGAGTGGGTCAAAGTCATCAGCCTCATTTTCTGCTCCACAGTCATCAGGATCCAGCAGCAAGATAGAGGTCAAGATGACTGGTGGTGGCCCAGAATGTAGAATGACATTGGTCTTTCAAAATTAAGATCTTTACCAGGTCTCAGGTTGCCTGAATCTATGTCCATTCAATGACTGAGGGCTAGGTTAAAGTAGAAACAAAAGGTAGTTCACCTTCACAAAGTTTTTGGTCATAACAGAAAACTAAGATATCAAAACCTAACAATGAGTAACTAAGCCTTGAGTTGGGATATTATTAGCCATTCAATGCAAGCCAGAGTTATATAAATTTTAAGGTGGAGTCAAGTAGCTCCATTTAAAACAAAATGTTTTTAAAAGACTATCTTTTCAGAGTTCTATTTCAAGAAATCAAAAATCAAAATCAAGCAGGACAAAAATTAAATTGTCCCAGCTTTTGGGGGAAAAAAAGTAATAATGATTTAGTCTGTCTCCCTAAAAAGAAAAGAGAATTCAACCAACCTGATCCCACCCTTCCTTTGTTCACTTTCTGCTCCCTTTAAAGAGCTGAGAAACCTGTGGTGCCAGAGGGGCATGAGAAAAAACACACATTTGCTTCCCACTGCACAAATTGCTCTGCCATTTATGGTCCTTATCTGTTCTATCTAATGCCTGGAGGCTTTGCTATGTAGAATCATCATGACCAAAAACTCACTCTCTTGCTAGTATGAATCTCCTTTATAGCATCCCTGACAGGTGGTCATCCAGATACACCTCTGGTGACAGGAAGCAAACTCCTTTACAAGGCAGCCTATTTCATTGTTGAACAGCTCTAATTGTTAGGAAGTTTTTTCCTTAAAAATCTCTTTTCTGCAATTTCCACCTAATGGGCCCTAATTCTGCCTTCTGGAGAAACATATCATATAATCTCTCTTCCTGATAACAGCTCTTTAAATGTTTGGAGTCACAAATACACCTCTCATAAATTTTCATCTTTTCTAGTCAAAATAAACCATATTTCTCAAAAAAAGTGATTTTGCAATACCTCTCCATCTTGGGTATCTTTTTCTAGGTGCATTCTGTTAACCTTAAAAAATAAAATCTTTAAAAAAAATAAAAGGGGTGGCTAGGTGGCGCAGTGAATAGAGCACCAGCCTTGGAGTCAGGAGTACCTGGGTTCAAATCAGACCTCAGACACTTGATAATTACCTAGCCATGTGGCCTTGGGCAAACCACTTAACCCCATTGCCTTGAAAAACCTTAAAAAAACAATAAAAAAGAAAAAAGAAAACCTCAAAAATATAGAGTTAAAATAAAATGACAAAAAATATAGGTTAGACATGAAATTTTATTCTCTGGGATCTACCATTAACTTATAGGTAGAGTCTGAGTAAGATAAGAACACTTACACAGCTGCAAGGGAAGGGGAACAGAATATATATGACAAGAGAAGACAAAATCTTAAACTTGCCTGGAGACCATTCTATTATTTGATATCACAAAGAACCATATTTCTATAAGAACTCATCCTTTTATGAATTTAAATATCAGGAGGGCAAGGCAAGTACTCCTTTCCAAGTCTAAAAGAGATCACAATTCTTTCCTGGGTTAAACAGGACAGGACAAGTCTTCCTTTCAGATTCTAAAGACACATTCCATTCCTTACAATAAATAAGAAAATCAACCTTTGGCCAAGAATAAAATTGTAAAACCTTATAGTATGTATTATACTTTGACAGTTTAACTCCAGTAAACTTTCTAAACTATGATTAAAAAGAATACAACATCATGGACATGGTATGAACAATGAAGAATGCATTTTCACCATCATAGAAACATAAATTTAGAGCTGGAAGAGACCTTATAGGTCTAAATCCTCTTATTTCATAGATGAAATATATGAAAAGGCCTAAATCTTTTGCATATGAATGTTGCTGAACTGATTTTCTACCTATTCACCCCCAATCACTTCCCTCTCTCTTTCACTCTTCTAGCCTATATTGATGCATTTTTTTTAAATGTCTCAGGACTTGACATGTATCTCTATTAAAATTCATCTTGTCAAATTCAGGACCTCCACTATCTTCCTTTTCTGATGCTATATCATGGCATGGTCTTAAAACAGAACTACCTTTGGAATGTGCTACCAAACTGTAAAGTCTGTGATTATGAAGGAGGGCACGTTGGATTTGAAGGTCAAGCCCTTTGGAACAAAAGCCAACCTTGTGCAAAGAGTACTTTCTTAACCTTTCCTTAGCCATTCCTGTGGTATATCTATTGGAGAATGTCTGGAGCCAGTTGTTGAACCACTCCCCAAGCACAATCATTGTCTAACCCACTGTGGAAATGCATTTAAATAAGGTCTCCCATAAAAGATTGCCTCCTTTTCTTTCTTTCCTCTCTTCTTTTGCAGAATGACTACTTTCTCTCTCTAAGCTAGAACCACATGTTCCCAACCTAGGCCCCTGGGGAACTATGAACTTTGTTCCATATGACTGGACTCACTTAAGTCTGAGCCCAGTCAGCTCTTATGCTGTTTCCCTTTCTCCTTTTCCCTCAGTCACTCTCATCCAGAACTTTGTTATTCACCCTGTCCTCAAGCAATTCATTGTCTTTCAACAAAACGTTTTAATTTATGATCTTTGCAGGCTTGTGAAATAAAAATCCTAAGCTTTTTCGTTTCCAGGGCTACTCTGTGAGTTTTTCACCTTCAAGAACTCTCATCTTTATGATGGCATCACCAATATCTCCAACATAAAGTAGAACCCAAGAAGCAACAATAGGTTGGATTTCAGGGTAAATGGCCTTTGTTTTAACCACAGCAACTACTGGAGATCATTTATTAAGAAAAAGTTTGTGTCAGCACAAGGAATGCCCTCACCAAGGAAATCATGAATCCCTTTGGAATTAAGGCATAGATTCAGCATGTTATTCTTTTTTTTTTTTGTGGGAGGAAGAGACATCAGGGTTAAATGACTTGCCCAGGTCTTAGGTAAAAGCTATCTCTGAGGCTAGATTTGAACTCAGTTCTTCCTTAGGTCAGACCCAGTCCTCTATCCACTATACCTCTTAGTACCCACTGATTAAGAATCCATGATGACAAAGAGAGTACAGTGTTCATTAAGCCACACTTTTAAAATGATTTTTATATTACTAATCATAACAGCATCTATATACATTTGAAACATAATTATACATCTAAAAGGAAGAGACTTTATTTAGTCTTTAGGAATGTTTGTCTATTTCCCTTAAGACAACATGTTGTATATTTTGGAGTTAAGTAAAGATAAAAATGGCAGTCTATCCTTGAGAGTGTCCAGATCCTTATAATCATACCATAGGATTTAGTGATCTAGCTGTATGTTGGGAACCTTGAATATAATACCTATTTTTTCATTTTATTCACAAACTCACCATTGAAGTACTTTCCTAAATATCTTGTTAAAATCTAGATTTGCTATAATGTATTTATTTATGATAAGCTAACACTTCTATCCCAGATCCCTTTATTAGCCAAACCCTTTGCCTACACTTCCTCACTAGCTTCTCACCCTTATACAATCTGGCATCCAACTGAAAGGGTTTTTTCCAAAGTTACCAATTAATTCTTAATTGCTGTATCTGATGGTATTATTGCAGTGTTAATTTTCATCCTATGTACTGATTTGACTTTTTTTAATCATTCTCTCATTTTGGATACTCTTTCCTCTTTAATTGTTTCCCCATTTTAAAAATTAAGATTTTGTCAGTCAATCACAACTTCATGAAAATTAAGTTTGTTACAAGAGAAATGAGCATGCATGTGCAACACAGAGAGTTCACAGTCCTTACAGAAATTTTCATTTTAATAGTATTAGGTCAAAGGAAGTACGCTATACCAGAAAGCTCTATCTACAGGAATGTGGCATGGTAGGGGGAAATGTGCAATAAAAGTGGGAAAAGGACAGAACTCCACTGAGAGGGGAAGGAACAAGAAGATGGCAAAAGCAACATTTTCTTCCCTTGAGAGACGTTAGACCATGAAGATAGGATATAAGCTAAGCAGACTTATCTACAAGGGTCTCAGCTGCATAAGCAGTTTCTCAATATAGCACAGGCTGACTAGTGTCTATTTTGACTCCCGAGGATAGACAGGGAGCCCAGTTTGGGTTGCAAACAACAAATTGGAAGAGATAGGAAATGCTTTGTCATTGACACATTAAGGAACCTCCTGCACGCTCTGTATTCAGTGTTTCTGAAAAATATGGCAACTTAAAAAAATAAGTTCAGGAGATCCCTTAACAGACCTTAAAAATAGCATTTAGTTCCAGTATTCTCCTTGTCCTTCAATCTTTATTATTCTTCAAAGATAAGTAACAACAGTTTCTTAAGTACATCTTTAAGTTTCCACAATTTGTCTGAACCTGAAAGCTAAAATTCATTGAAAGCCACTAGATACTCTCTTATTATCTCCTTCCTGAAACCAAGCTTTAAATCATCTACCATAATGTGTCTATAAACCAAAAGACTTACCTCAATAGTTCAGATATCTATGAAATTAATGGTTGCTTATTGTTCTAGGCCTACTGTAGATTGGCTGACTGTTCTCTTTCAGTCCCCAGATCTCAATAGCAGATGTTCTCCTCATACTCACACTCTGAGACAGCAAATGTTGTATTCAGCATCTACCTGAATTTGGGAACCAAACTACTTTTTCTCAAAAAAATAAATGTCCCTCTAAGCTAGGTGACTGAGTAGATAGAGCTCTGGGCCTGGAGTCAGCAAGACTTTAGATCAAATCTGGACTCAGACACTTACTAGTTGTGCACTTAGCCTCCATTTTCTTATCTGTAAAATGATCTGGAGAAGGAAATGGCAAACCATACTAAGATCATTGCCAAAAAAAAACCCCAAAAAGGGGTCATGAAAAAAATGGGACACTACTTAAACAACTGAACAACAATCCCTCTTCTAAGTAAAGGCTGAAACTCCTAGTAGATCTAGGAAGTATGGTACTAGTGTTATCCAAGCTGAATTTATTAATATTCTGTTATAAATATGTATTTTGCATGTGTGTAAATGTGTATATGTGAGTGTGCACTCTGCCTTCTCAAAATGACCTGGAATCTTCTGGGAATCATGGACCATGTCTTCTAGTTTGTTTTTTTTTTATGATAACTGCACATGCCTTGTGGAGAACAATGCATCATTCAATAAAGGTTATTGACTAACAATAGAAGAGTAATAACCCCAGATGCACTGAGCAGAGGCAAACACGAGTCAGCTTCCATCAGCTCTCTAGAGCCTATGGTTAAATTTTCTGTGTGAACATTTACATAGCAGAAATCAGCAAACAGTACAAATCAGGGCTTGATTTATTGTTCTGTTGATTCCTGTACTTAACAAAATGATGGAGAAAATGCTAATAAAGCAAATTACATTCAAAAGTCTATTATGTGTACAACCTCTTTCCCCCATTGGGAGTCAGTTGTTAAACATTTATCAGCACATCCCAACATTTGATTATATATTTATTAAGAACTCAAATGAGCCTTTTATAATATTTTTTTTATCTTTACAGCATCTCTGGGTATCCTGTAAAAGCCAGCTTCTTATCATGTCAATTTAATAAACAAGATCTTTAAATATATATATATATATATATATATATATATATATATATACACAATATCTTTTTAAAATTAGAAAATGAAAATAATACCAAAACATAAAGAAGTGATACAATTGACCATAAGCTGTACCACACAAATATTATAAGTTAGAATCCAACCTGTTGCCTCCATAGTTCCCTCAAAATGGATTAGGGTATTAGAAGAACTTAGAATCATAGTTAGGGTTAGAAAGGTCATTTAGTAAAACTGCATCACTTTTCTAAGGACAGATGGCAGTTTTGGTAGTAATTGAACCAGGTACACTGATTCCAGTGTTAATATACTTTCCATCTCACCAAGGAGAAAGCCTTTCCCTAGTACATTAAGCTCTGATGACGACATGTTTGACTAAAAAGTGACCCTTGTACGACCAAGTTTTCTACACAACTCTTGACTTCACCTTCAGCACAGCTTTCTTTCCATATTCCAAATGGCATCAACTGACCGATGAAAACCCATGTCAAGGTCTACATATGCAATGGAGGGATCTGCTTGATTCAGATTAAAAAGAAACAACCTTACACAAAAGGCAACCCAAGGTATTTCAAATCAATACTGAAGAAAATCATCTCTAGCTCCATGCGACTAGTCCTAATTCTGCCCTTATGAGAGCCATGGAAGCAGGCGTGATAAAAGCCCTGTTTGTGGCCAGAATGGGTTTGCTCCAGAGCCTCCAAGTGAAAACAGAAGTTGAATAAGAGCTATATACTGTATTTGTTTAAATTTCATGCTAGTGAATGGCTGTGACGCAGGAGACAGGTTTATGGAGAGAGAAATAAAATGTTAACAAATGGCCCTGTAATCAACTGGAACACGCAATAAATCATTAGAATGCCAATAACACTTCCAGGACAAGCTTAGAAAGGTCATTACTGTGTCACAATATATCTTCCAGCACCAAACAAAGCAAACAGAACATGTTGGGAATAGGATTATGGGGGAAGCATCTGTCAGTCCTAATTAAGAATTAACTACAGATCGTATCTCGGGAGATGTATAATTTATTTTCCTTCTTCTTCCCCCCTGAAAAGAAAAAAAAAGAAAGAAAAATAAATCAATAAAAAAATTTAACCCACTCTGTATCAGAGAAGGAGCCAGAGAAACAAACCAGGGCTCTAGGCCAAAAGGGAGGAGAAAAGAAAAATAATGGGGAGGGAACTTCAGAAAAATCAGGCAAAGGTGCAGGTGAACATTTGTGAGCTCAAGGAATAGGAAAGAGTAGAGGGTCCTGTACTTTTCATTCTAATTCAATCTACAGGAATCAAGTCTTTCAGCCCCAAGTATGTTGGCAGCAAAGACTGTTTTAACTTCCATGACTCATTTTGTGTGGAAAGGAAACAGAAAGCAGGTGGGAGAAAAGGTAAAGTCCTGTCTCTACCCAGGAAAAAAATAAGAGTAAGTTTATGTGGGTCCTGGAAAGAATGAGGAGAAAAGAATGGTTATTCAGTTTGGATGCAAAATAAATAACTTCTCAACTTCACGGAAAAGTATTCATTCTTCCTAGACTCCTTTTCTTCCCAAACCTGGTGGAAAATCTAAGCATATTTAAAGCCTCTGGGGCTTTTCTTTCTTGGTGAGGAAATCAGGGTTAATCAATTTGCCTAGGATGACACACATTGGTGAGTTTGAACTAAATTTGAACTCAGGTCCTCCTGACTCCAAGACCTGTGTACTCTATTCACTGTGCTACCTAGCTGCCCCTCCTAGTCCTTTTCAACTATTTCTCACTTTTATTTTGGAAGGGGAAGATGATATTCCTTACCCTCTTTACCAGAATGAAACCTAATGTCAACACTCAGTCTTATTAGTACAGGTACTTAGGTTAGCCCCCATTTCTACAGGTCCGTCGTTCACCAAAAGAATCAATGGAAGGATTCCTACTCACAATCAACATGTTTCCAAAACAGCCCTTATGAATCATTTAGACCACAAAATTTTATTAAGCAAATATTATGTGTCACACATTATGGGCTGTGGAAAGCCAAAAAAATTAAATGATCCTTATTCTCAAAGAGTTTACTACTGAGAATATCATATTTACATATGTAAGCATGTAGAGAAGTATGGATCCAGAATAAACACAAATATAAGGCAAATAAAAAAGTTATTAATTATGATGGCCTTCTCTTTCCACGGAGGACCTTTTAAAATCCTCCATATATCCTTTATGAGAATCATTGCCTCTCTTTCATCCAAGCAGTCCCTTAGTTTTCCCCATTGTCCCTTTCCTAGATCAGGGTTTCAAAAAAATCTGATAGATTTGGGAAATGGGAAAATAGGATGGAGTAGGATTCCTTAAATTCCTAGCTAGAAGGACTTTTCCCAAAGCTAGCTTAATCTTGTCATTGTGGTCTTCATCAACATCAACATCATCATCACCATATTCATCTTCATCATCATTATCATCATTATTGTCATCATTATCCTTGGTGTTAAGGTTTGGTTTTTTCCCCTCTATAATAGTAATTCATTGGTGTATAAATTTCTTCCAATGATAAGAGATCAAGGACTGAACCAAACCTTATAGCCCTTCAGGCTTTCCTGGGGGTCTTGAGAGATTCATTGACTTGTCCTTGGTCACATAGTTAAGATGTCACAAGTAAGACTTGAACCTTAGACTTCTTAAAGACTCCAAGATTGGCCTTCTACCCAGCATGTCACCACACCCCTTAAAGATCTATTGTCTCTTGTCTGGATTCTTGCAAGAGCGTCTTAACTGGTATCTCTGATTCTGGTTTCTTCTTCTGACCTATAACATTCACTGCAGTCAGAATGTATCTTTATTTATTTTCCAAATCCATTATCTAATTAGAACAGGGAGTTTCCTAGTATGGAAAGTTCCTCTATTATTTGGATTGGGAGACTTCAACTGCTAACTTCTGAAATCTCCTTATCCAATATGACACATTGTCTCTCATATTCATTTTTTCTTATCATCATTGTTAGGCTTATTGGCATTAAGTTTACCTTTCTTTCTACAATTTGTTTATATCTCTTTTTCTGCTTAAGCTTGCATGTTTTTGTTTTATATATTTTTTTCCTGCTGACAAAGATAAGAGCTTCTGTCCTAGATCACCATTTTAGGATTTGTTACAAACTTCATGGTACAGGTTTATGGCTTTGGATGTCCTGCTTATAGAATAGTTCTTATGGGTCCTAATAAACTCAGTTGCTCCTGGTGCTCTTAAATTCTGGTATGAAAGATAGAGTAGAGGCATTATTTAGTCCTGCTACATATAAGATGCCTTATCCTTGAAGGCTAAGGATAATGTTTCTTTCATGGATATGAAAAGGCCCATAAGTTCCTGGTGCTGCCTGGATAATTGGAAGAAGAAAGGGCTCTTTTCTCCTTCCTCAGATGCCCTAGTAACTCACTAGAGGTGGAAGTCTCAGGGAGACCTAAAAAGATAAACCAGAGCAAAGACAGAAGTGTTACATAGAAATTACCAAGAATCCCAAATAGTCCAGTGTTGGGTTCTTGTGGAAGTTTTCTTCTCCACATGTGATGATATTGATTTTAGCTTTAGGGAAATCTTCTGTCCAAGCAATCACCAATTATTTATTATTTGTTTATTATATTTTCAGAGGGCAGCTAGGTGGCACAATGAATAAGAGTGTCAGGTCTGGAGTCAGACATATCTTCCTCAGTTCAAATCTAGTCTCAGATACTTACTAGTTGTATGACCTGGACAAGAATCTCAACCTCTCCAGTCCTCAGTTTCTTCATCTACAAAATTATGGAATTGAAAAAGACCAAGGGTGTCCACCCTTTTAGCTCTTCTGGGTCACATAGCCCAACAAAAAACTTGTCAGGGGTCACATAAAGAATTTAATATTTATTATGACTACAATGTAATCCATACTACCAGTGAGTATAATCGTAAAGTATAATAATACCACATAAATGGACTTTGACAGCCACAAACAGCCTGCAGGCTGAGAGTTGGACACACCTGGACTTGATGGTAAAACTTGATATTCCCTAAGGTTGTTTCCACATATCCTATGCTCTAGGATCCAAGACCTCTGAGACCCTTCCAGTTCTAAATCTATGATACTATAATCAGGGAGTCAGAGAACTTAAAGGGATAAATGGGTCCTTGGTCAGGTGTGGTCTTAGACTCAAATGTTTTTAATCACACCATTAGTTCCAAAAGATGACTTAACTTATCTGTTTGACTTTTTTGGCAAAACAAATCTAGAAAACTGAACATTGAATAATTATATGATTTCTGTTTGAAGACAACAGATACAATTCAGGAGGACTATGGATATAAAATGGGCAGCTAGGGGGCTCTGTGGATAGAGTGACAGGCCTGGAGGTAGGAAGACTCATCTTCCTGAGGTCAAATCTTAACTTAAACACTTATTAGCTGTGTGACCCTAGGCAAATCACTTAACCTTGTTTGCCCCAATTTGCTCATCTATAAAATGAATTGGAGAAGAAAATGGCAAACCACTCCAGTATCTTTGCAGAGAGATCCTTAAATTGGATCATCATAATGAGATAGATATGACTGACCAACAACAAAAGTATGAAACAAAGTATACACTCTTTTTTTGATTTTTTGGAGGCAATCAGGATTAAGTGAGTTACCCAGGTTTACCCAGTTAGTAAGTAACTGAAGTGGGATTCGAACTCAAGTCCTACTGACTTTAAGTGGGTGGTCTGTGCATATGCTATTAGACTTAGTTGATCTGTTGGCTGGTTTTGCTAAAGTATTTTTTTCCTCCACTTTTTTTTCATCCTTAGCTGTAAGGGTTATAAGGGTTAAGGGTAGAGAATTATATCAGGAAATTAAGATGACACAAAAGCAAATGAAATCAATAATTTTTTTTGTTTCTTCAATATGGATTTAGAAACTAAAATATGTAGTCTCTAGAATCAGTTTTTTTTAATTTATATTATTATGCAATTTAGAGGGGATTTTGGGGTCACCTTAAGCTCTCCTTTAGAACCTGGACTTTTGCATTAAGTGAAAAATATTAGTATTCCAAAATGCTTTAGCATGAGAGGTGGCTGTATGGCCATGACCTCTGTTTTTATGTAAACGAGTCTCCATTACTATCAACACTGCATACAGCAGAGATGGGAAAAAGAAAAGGACAAGCATAAACCACTTATAATCAGATGTTCTTTGGATGGGAGCAGGAAGGGTCTAAGGAGAGCCCATTGGTTTTGAATTAGCCCTAATTCAGCATGCATATAACTATATCAGTAGCCAAATGGGGTGGGCACCTTTGAGTCACTAGGGAACTACAGATGACTTTCCTGATGGGATCAATCTGAACTCGGAGCAGAAAGCAACCCACTGTCATCTGAGCATGCAGGTTTACTATGCAGGGAAGATAGGTGAAATAATGGATAGAGCATTGGATTTTTACTTAAGAGAAACTGATTTGAATTCTGTTTCACACATTGGCCAACTAGGTAATCTGGGACAAATCAATTAACCTTCCTCATTTTCAGTTTCCTCACCTGTAAAATGAAGATAATAATAGTACCTATAAAATATATAGAGAAACAATGAAATTTATAAAAAAAATCAGTCATTCCCCAATTGACAACTGGTCAAAGGATATGGAATTACAATTCCCAGATGAAGAAATCAAAGCTATCTATAGTCAACGAAAAATTGCTCCAAGTCACTATTGATTAGAGAAATGCAAATTAAAATCTCTCTGAGGTACCACCTCACACCTATCAGATTGGACAATTTTTCAAGAAAGAGAAAAGATCAATGTTGGAAGAAATTTGGGAAAAATTGAACACTAATGCATTGTTGGTGGAATTGTGAACTGATCTAACCTTTCCAGAGAGTAATTGCATACTCTTTGATCCAGTAATATCACTACTGGCTCCATATCTTGAAGAGATCATGAAAAAGGGCAAAAATTGTTCATGTACAAAAATATTCATAACAGCTCTTTTTGTAGTGGCAAAGAATTGGAAATTGAGAGGATGTCCATCTATTGGGGAGTGGCTGAATAAATTGTGATATATGTATGTGATGGAGCACTATTGTTCTATAAGAAGTCATGAAGGACAGGATTTCAGAAAAGGTATGGAAAGACTTGCATGAATTGATTCAGAGTGAAATGAGCAAAACCAGAAGAACATTGTACACACTAACAACATCATGGGGTGATGATCAACCATGATGGATTTCTTCAGCAGCAATTATAATCAAAGACAATTTTAAAAGACTTATGATGGAAAATACTATCCATATTCAGAGAAGGAACTGTGAAATTTAAATGAAGAATTAAGCTTATTATCTTCAATTTTTTTAAATTGTCTTATGTATTGTCATTTTTTTCTCTCTAAAGTTTACTTTCTTCCATTTGGATCTGATTCTTCTCTCACAACATGATCAATATAAATCTATGTTTAACATGGTTATAAATGTAGAACCTATATCAGATTGATTTCTTTTTTAAGGGGGAGGAAGGAAGGGAGGGAGAAAAATGTAAAACTCAAAACCTTGTAAAAAGTGATTTGTGAAAACTACAGTTTTCTGTTGGAAAACAAATAAATAAAATATTTTTAAAAATTAATAGCACCTACATCTCAAAGATCAAATGAGATAACATAGGTAAAGTGCTTCATAAATCTCAAAGCACTGTTTGAGTTTTCTTATTATTAGAACAGGTATAGACCTGTGATTTCATGGGTAAAGGCACCTCCCAATTGCAGAAAATTCTCTCTACCGATACAAGTTAATCCTTCTCCATAATTTATTATGTTAGAGATTTGCCTAAAACACTGACTTGCTAGGGGTCAAGAGGTGATAGTGTTTGTTGTGGTTGTTCATAATTCATTCTAAGATGTTCTATAACATCTTGACTTGAGCATAAATTGGATGAAAGTGAGACAGTTACTCAAAGTCATCAGCCTCCCTCTCTTCCAGATTCATTGAAGTCCAGTCTCAAGACAAAACTCAAGCAACTGGCAATAGCACAGGATGTAGTAGATCATCTTGGTGTCATTGATATCTAACCAAGCTCCAAGCACTCCACAGTACCTGCTTCAGCCACTTTCATGACCGTTGTAATAAATTGTTCTCAGCTGTCCATTCCACCAAGGGAAGCCTTTTCTTCCTTAGATCAGACACCCACCCATGGTTTAACCAGTCTTCCAAGATGGTTTTCTTGGGATGTGATCACAGAGAATTTCTTGAAGCCACAGATGAGAGTTGGGTAAAAGATGGACACTAAAGGTAGGCCCTGAAATGGACTCTGCAAGCTCTTATTTCAGAGGTAATAGTCCTCTCTTAACTACCCGTGAACCCTTATTGACTCTTTATTCACTATGCCATGTGTCTCCCATTGATAAGAATTCATCTTTTCAGAGCTCCAATTATATGTACTTTTATTCTGTCTGTGGCTCAGAACTTAAATTTTAGTACCATCTTTCTCCTGCATCTCTGGCTCTATGATGGAATAGGAAGCCTGGATTAAGACCTTTCTCCATTTATATACCCATACCTAACCCTAGCAAAGAGGAGAAAAGGACAATCTCTAATCTATTCAGAGAAATCATTTTCCAATCTGGCAGGAAGATCAACATTTTTCAGGGATGGCAGAGCACTACTTCCCCCTCCCATTCCCAGGTTAAAAATATATCTTAGAGACAAAAAACTAGAGATCCAATTGCCCTCTGGAGTCAATGGGTCTGTCTAGGATCACCTTCAAGCCACATGTGGCAATGTCGATAGCCCTGATTTGAAGATCCTAGCAGTATGAGTGAAGGCTTAGATTTCATTCTCCACAACTTTAAGAGGGGTACACAGTAAATTTAATAATTTGTGCCTGTCATTATTCTAAAGGATGCTTGCAGTGGAGAGAAGGGCCTCAGTACACATTGCAGCATCATTCACATTCTCAGGTTTTCACTGTCTACCTGTTTGTTTATATTGCACCTATCAATGTGCTTTGACAGAGAAGCTATGCAGTGCAAGAAGAAAATAGTCCATTTTGACTGTCATTGCTAATTATTCCTTTAATATATTTAGGCAGGCTTTAAAGAAGTAGATGGTAGAGTACAATGGGCAGCTAGATGGCAAAGGAAGACACATGTTCGAATATGGCCTCAGATTTACCAGCTTACTAGCTGACCTTGGTTAAGTCACTTGACCTCTGTTTGCTTTAGTTTCCTCATCCATAAAATGAACTGAAGAAAGAAATGACAAACCATTTCAATACCTTTGTCAAGAAAACCTTAACTGACTCCTGCTCATGGATATTCTGAGATACCTACCCCTCTCATCCAATATAAATTGTGATTATTACAAACTATAACATAGTTCTATATAATCCTAAACCACACAAAATAAGACTATTTTAAAACTAAAATGAGTGAGCTTTCCTGGGAAGCATTTTTGTTCCCCCTCACTGGAGAAGTTCATGTAAAAATTAAATGATTTCCTACTGTGTATATTGTAAAGGGAAAAGAATTCTCATTCAGATATGGAATTGAATTTGACAGTCTCTAAGGCCCACTGAGATCCCATGTTTCTAAACTCTATAAACTCATTTGAAGTTTTTAGGTAATCTTGCTGCTTTTATAGTTTTTCCTCATTCCTGGCATCATACCTTGTATATAATAGGTTAAGTGTAAGTACCACCTCCTGTAAAAAGTCTTTGTTGATCCTGGTTCCAATCAAATTAGATGTATATGTATATATGTATATGCAAATATATATCACATATATATATATATATATATATATACCCATACAACTACACACATGTGTATATGTGCTTTGTGAACATTTAAAGTATTATATAAATGTTAACTATTTTTTAAAATAATGTTGTCTTATTATGTAATTCTGCTATATCTCATACTATATGTTTCTTCCTTAAGATATGATTTCTCTCTTATCACATTCAACTTAGATCAATCCATACTATAGGAATGATGCAAAGACTAGCAAACTCCCTTCTGGGGGGGGGGGGAAGCAAGACTGGGGGAAAATTATAAAAATCAAAATAAATAAAACCTTTCTAAAATTTAAAAAAAAAGAAAAAATACAAAAGGAAGGAAAAGGAGAGAAAAGAGAGAAGGGGAAAGAGGGAGGAAGAAAAAAAGGGAAAGAAGGGAGAAAGGAAGAAAGGAAAGGAGGAAAGAGATGGGAAAGTGAGGGAGGGAGGAAAGAGGAAAGGAGGGAAGAAAAGGAAGGAAGGGAGGAAGGAAAGAAGAGAGACAGGAAGGAAGGAAAGGAAGAAGGAAGAAAAGAAGTAAAGGAGGAAAGAAAGAAAGGAGAAAGAAAGAAGTAAGCAAGGTAAGAATGAAGGATAAAAGGAATGAAGGGAAGAAGGAAGGAAGGGAGGGAGGAGATTAAGGATGAAGTTAAGAAGGGAGAGAGGAAGGACTTTGAAGAACATATGTTTAGCTGTCAATGAAATCACCAAAGTCAAGACTATTTATGTGAACCTATGCATGTAGACAATCCTTGTACTCAAATATGGGGAAAAAATGGAATTTGAAACACAGAGCTTGTGACACAAATTCAACTAAGATAAAAACTCATATTTTTATAACCTCAAAAAAAATAAATGAATAAATAAATAAATAAATAAATGTCAGGTATTATTATTGATCCCTTGATTCTCAGTTATTAGCATGACTTTTTCCCTCTTGAAATTATTTTTTATTACTTTGTGTAACCATGAACTTGCTTGAATATATGTTGTATCTTCCCAATAGAAAGTAAGTTCCTTAAGGTCAGGGATCATGTTTTTGCCTTTTTTTTAAGTCCTCAGTGAGCTGCAACCAGGACAGTTCACATGGTAGGCCCTTAATCAATGTTTTAATTGAAAAGTGATTAATAAATCATTTTAATTGGTTTTATCACAAACTTAATGAGTCAAAAGTTTATGTGATTGCTAAAAAAATATTGTGATCATAAAAAATAGATAATCCTGATTGCAAGAAGTAATAAGCCAATGAGAATGGGCACAGAACAGATCATATCTGAATACGTATTAGATGTTTCTGTGAATCATTGTAGGGTACAACCCACTGAAGCAGTCTCATTCTGTATAACAACTCTGGCTCCTCTCATGAATATTCATAGAGACCACCCCTCTAAATCTAAAATCTAAATCTCCTAATATTTGGTGGATAAGAAAAGGGGACATATATTGTCTATCTTCTAAACCTCACTCCGTTTATAAGATAACTTTCTTATCTGGTCATATATCTCTCTGATGGTACCTTTTACAGTACTTCTGCACAATTATTCATTAGTGACATATGGCATCCTAATCACACCCGCCATGTTCCTCTCCATTACCCTTTGGGTGAACCTCAACTTTAATTCTTCAGAGAGTGTAGCATTCCATGACTCATAGGCATCTGGGCATCACATTTTACAAGAGACTTTAACAAGCTAGTATGCATCCCAAAGTGGGCAATGAGGATGGTGAATATCTGAAAATTATCTCCTGGAAGGAACAAATGAAGGAACTAGAGATGTGAGTTGAAAAAGAAGATAAAGACCAAAATAAATAATCATCATAACGATTACTATCACCATTGTCAATCAATCAATAAGAATTTATCACGTGTCTATTATATTCCAGGTACTTTGTAGAGATACAAATACAAAGAATAATACAATCCTTAGTGCATCCCGCCCCCTAACTCTAAGCAACATCTTCCACATACAATAGATATTGCACTTAATAAATGTTTATTGAACTAAAAGACAGCAGGATTTAGATCAATGTAATTACCAGTTTTGACTCCAGAGGACTGATAATTAAACCTATTTCCTTGTTCATGACAGAAAAGTGGCAGATTCTATGAGGCAGATGTTGTCAGATGTTGTCCTTAAGGCAATTTGATTCACAGAATCACAAAATTAGAGAGTTGAGGACCAATCTATATACAAAAGGAATCCCTAATATAATGCATCAGATATGTAGATGTCCATACATGAGTAAGTAGAGATCCTGCTACTTCTCTAGGAAATTCATACAATTTACAAACAACTTCAATTTTTAGACAGTTTCCATTCCTCTCCCTCAACATAAATTCTGAACCTGCTTCATTGAAACTTCTTCCCATTATTCCTAGTTCTCAACCAATTTGAGTCCCTTTGTCCATAACAGTTCTTCAAATATTTGGCAACAACATTAGTGTTTCTCCAAGTTTTCCTTTATCAAGGTTCTTTGAAACAATCTTCATTTCCTTTCATTATATTTTCTTATTAGAAGAGAAATGGACTATTTTAAGGCAGGATTTTGGGAAATAATATTGATAGTTTTTAAAAGCACTTTAAATTTAAAAATTTATGGAATTAAAATTAAGTGTATGCAAGGCTCATCTTTCTGATTTCTAACGAACATTACCCTTAATAATGAAATAAGCTTAGGAGACATGAACCTGACCAAGATCATCTAGATATGGCAGCCCTTCAGATTCTGCCAATGTTACTTCTTGAATGTATTATCTTGGATTTCATAAAATCAGACAGAGCATCAAGAACTAGCAAGGATGCCAGCAGTAACATATTACCCACACACCATGAATAGTTTCATTTCATTTAGTGAAAGAGAAATAGTCAAATGGAAGAAAATGAGCTCAACCCTCCATTCTGAGCCAACCCCAGGAAGGTTCTTGAAATATATCACAAGATATTCCCTTTTCACATTCTTTGTCTTTCCTCAATCTATTGTTCCCTCTGTAATTGGATAGAAATTCTTGGCAAAGGTGTTTTTTGAAGTTTTTTTTTGTTTTTTGCATGGCAGTGTTGTTAAGTGACTTGCCCAAAATCACATAGCCAGTATAAGTATCAAATATCTGAGGCTAGATTTGAACTTAGGTCTTCTTGACTCCAGGTCCAGGTCCAGTGCTTTAAGCATTGTGCCATCTAGTTGTCCCCTGACAAAGGTTTTTAAAGGTGAATTTCACTGCAAAACCCAGCTTAGACAGGCTTGTAGTAATTTGTGAGGTCTCACTATAATTCTATAGCTCTAGACATAAATGTCATCCAACCAGTCCCTAAGAGAAGCAGGGGCTAAGACACTTAGCAGATCTCTAAAAGAATAATCCAGAAATCAAGTCTTCTAATTTACCAGAAGATTCCTCAAAAAAACATTTAAATGTAATATATTTATAAATATTTATAATGCCATTTCTGAGACTCAGTCACACATTCATTTGCATAGTGATATGACCCTTGCACTAACCAGTTTTATGACTTTGGACAAATCACTTTAATACCCTTTGATGGTATCCTTATTTTTAAATTAAGGACTCCTTTTATAGAGGATATTTTCATGGTAACCAAAAATTGGAATCCAAGAGTCTGCCTTCCTACTGGGGAATAACTGAACAAATTGGAGGATGCTATTGTTGCATAAGAAATGATGAAATGGACAATTTAAGAGGAAATGGAAAAACCTGTATGAACTGATTCAGAGTGAAATGATCAAAAAGAGGAGAATAATAATAAATGAATGGTAACAAAATTATAAAAAACAACTTTGAAAGATTTCAGTACTAATAAATACAATGATTAACTAACTGTCCAAAAGAATGTAGATGGAAAATTCCACTTACCTTCTGACAGAAAAATGATAAACTTAAAATACATAGAGACATATATCTTGGATGTGATTAAAGTAAAAATTTATTTTTACAGAATGGAGAATTTTCTTGTTAAAATTCTCTCTTTTCCTCTCTATTGCTGTCTGTCTCTGTCTTTCTGTCTGTTTCTCTCTCTCTCTCTCTCTCTCTCTCTCTCTCTCTCTCTCTCTCTCTCGCTCTCTTACACACACATACACACTCACAGAAACATTGTCCTCTCCCTCTACCTTTGGAGTCTAAGAATTTAACTCAACAGTGCAAAATGTAGAAAATTGATTTACTGACATGACCACACACAACTAGCAGAGTTAAATGACATTTTATCCATGTATTTTCATATTGTTGAAATCCTTCCCAAAGAGTAGTGCTCAGGGGTAGCTAGGTGGCATAGTACATAGAGCACTGTTCCTGGAGTCATGAGGACCTGAGTTCAAATTCGTCTTCAGACACTTAATAATTACCTAGCTGTGTAACCCTGGGCAAGTCACTTAACCCCTTTGCTCTGCAAAAAAAAAAAAAAAAAAAAGAACAAACAATAAAAAAAAAAGACTGGTGCTCAGAACTGAACATAATTCTCCAGATGTGATCAGATCCTGAGAGAGAACAATGGAACTCTCTCCTCCCTCTTTCTCTGGCAGGGGTTTCTTAATAAACAGTATCAAAATGATTAGAGTAGGGAGAGGAAGGGAAAGAAACAACTTATTTTTCCTCCAAATATATGCTGGGCCCACAAACCTTCCACCACTTGTAGGATTTCCAATACATAACAGGCAATAATCACAACCTAGGATATTTTGCACACCACTGCTTATGAGGAAGGAAAACTTGATTTTGGAATGCTGAAGAGAAGGTTTGGTTCTGTGCACCATATAAGGGAATTGGTATCAGAGCTTCATGGTAAGAGAGACATATGGTTCTTGATTCTTCAGCAGAAGTATATAAGGACAAAAGACTTTGGAAGTTCCAGACATTTAAGGGATGCTAGCTCTTCAACATACCTCTGATTTCCACTTTTATCTCCCTAGAAACTTTGGAGAGTGAACTTCCCCTTCAGTGAAAGTAGGCCATCCTTTCTTAAGGACTTGAACTCAAAATTTTTTCTAGTTCTCAGATAAAGCATTCATTCACTCTTATGTATTTTCTGGTTTATTTTAATTTTTTAACTTCTTCAATTCTGTTTGCTATTTTTTTTAAATAAACGAGTTTACTGGCTATTCACTCTTTGTAATGGTCTTTTGTGTAACCAGAATTTGAAGAGATCTAAGAATTCTGATTACAACATACCAATCAAGAGTTAATCTATAAATAAATAAATGAATGAATGAATGAATGAATGAATAAATAAATAAATAAATAAAAGAGTCTAACTAGTCTAACTTTTACTTGAAAACTTCCAGTGGGTAAGAATCCATCAGCTCTTCAGGAAACTCATTCCATTTTTGGACAACTCTAAGTGTTGAAGTTTTCCAAAGTTCTTCAAGCCCAAAGGAAATGGTTGAGACTTCTTCCCTGGTCTTGGAAAGACCTAGGATAATAAGAATTAGATATTGAAGGAACCCTACAGATCATCTAATATTTTGGGGAATTAGATATTAAAGTATTTGTGAACTTCAATGAGAAAAAAATTATATCATTATTTTCACTAAACTCTAACTGAAATTTAGTATATCCTTCAGTTATTAATATAAACAGCAAACTTCATTTTAAAAGTCCATATGCTTCAAAACCCTCCATATGATTAAAAAGTATTAAGAATTTCTGTCAAGGATGTCATTTGATAAGTAAAGAAATTGAACTTCAGAGAAGTCAAAAGTTCAACTCAGAAACATCCACATAAATGTGGAGAGCAGGCCCCCTAGCTAAGAAACCCTGATCTAGTCTGATCCATACTTGAATAGGAAATATCTTATCAATATTCCTAAAAAGTGGTTAATTCTTATATCAAACTGAAATCTGCCCCTCTACTTTCCAACATTTGGGACTTTAAATTAAGTTAGATCCCTGTTATGTGCAATAGATGAACAAATACTTGAAGATGAGGTAGTGTACAGTGATATCATATCAAGTACATAAAGACTCCTGTAGGTCATGTGTTGATTTGGGAAATCACATATTAATATTATATTTTTTATTTATTTTGTTACTCTGGTTCTAGTTGCACTCCTGGAGTAACTCTGTGGATTGATACCTCTGATCCTATCCTGATCTAGAACTCCTCTAATTCGAATTCTGACATTCTTAAGATAGCATAAACCCATAAGTCTCCTCTTTTCCAAGATTAAATAAAACCTGCAATATGACGCAAATTCTAATCTCTTCCTCATCCTAGTTGCCCTATTCTCATCATAATCCAGTTTTTCAATGTCCTTCCTAAAACATTGCACATAAACGTGAATGTTATAGACAGCAGCAGTCTCTCCCCCATCACATTTATAGTTCCCATTCTCAGTTATCATTAGGTTTCTGGGAAATCAAGAGTATGTCTTTATCTGGGAAAGACTAAATCTTCTTTAGCTAGAACTTAGCTTAGGTTCCTTTATGAAAAGTTGTCTTTTTAAAAATGTATTGAACTGTCCATCCAGTATGATCTGACCATGTCAAAAGACAACAGGGCTATTACTCTATTCATTGTTGACATTAAGCCTCTCCTAAAGTAATCGAAGATTACTAGAACCAGTAAAAGACTAGTGGGGGGATGGTAGGGGAAACTGAAGCAATAGAAACCTACCTAATATTGTAAACCTAATATAGAAACCTCCCTGTGCCAAGATTTCCCCATTGGGAAAAGGAAGCTAGGAAGCAGAGGTTCTTCATGTTTCTTCGTGTCATAGACCCCTTTGCCAATCTGGTAAAGCCTATAAACCCCTTCTTGTAACTGTGTATTTACATGCATAAATTAAGTACATAGAATTAAAGTAAAACTATATTAAAATACAATTATTATTTTTTGATATCACCTAAGAATCCCTGTTCCAATGGGACAAGCCTGGGGCCTAATAGAAAGGCTTATTCTTTTAAAAAAAAAAAAAGGAAAGAAAGAAAAGAGAAAAAAAAAGAGAAGTCAATTAGACATTTCATTGGCAACCAGTGGTGGAACTGGAAGGTGAGAAATCCATTGTTACTTGAATATTATTCAGCAATGCAGGTGTATCTCATTTTATACAAGGGTTGAGAAGTTATAGGAGAGGGTAGAGAAAACACTGGACTGAGATTAGAGTCTCATATATAGCTCTAAAATTTTATGACTACACAACCAGATCAAAGGGCCCAGACTGAGTCAGTTGTGGTCTCTTAATTAAATCCAGAACTAATTCTAGACTGAGAGTCTAGAGTCCTTTCCAGCTCAAAAATTCTATAACTGTAAAGTGAGATAAAGGACTCAAATGGGGTCAATTGTGGTCTGTTAGTTAATTCTAAAGCTATTCCTCTCAGAAAGATTCCCAAAGGGGAGGAAGTTATAGGCAGCAATAGTCTCTCCCCCATCACATTCATAGTTCCCATTCTCAGCTATCATTAGGTTTCTGGGAATTCAAGAGTATGTCTTTATCTGGGAAAGACTAAGTCTTCTTTAGCTAGAACTTAGCTTAGGCTACTTTCTGAAAAGTTGTATTTTTAAAAATGTACTGCAATTCATTTGCTCTTTAACCATTCCTGGGGAATTTGCTCTTCTGGGTACAAGAAAAGGGGACATTCAATGTCCCCTAACACTCTCCTCCCTTTATATTATATAGAAAGTCAAATTTTCTCCATGAAACCATCCCTGTCCAAATACTACCACTCCCCCGCAAAAACTGTCTCTCCCTATATTCAAATTTCTCACCCCATTTTGCCTTGACTCCTCAGTGTTTCATATTTATGTTTACATATAGAAGCTCCACTCTTCCTCTTTGAAGTGAGGTTCTGTATCAAAAGTGATTAAAAATATTTACTGAATTGAAGTGTTTTTTTCCCATACATTCAATGTTAGGTTTGCTTAAAGTTGGGTAGCTTCACTATGGTGAGAATAGGAACAAGAACCTTCATTTCTGTTCATAAATCTATGTAAGTGACTTTGTAAGTCTTAAAGCATGATAAAAATGCTAGCTATTACTGATTGTGAATGTGATTCTTATTCTAATATCTTAAAGTATCTGATACTTGTTTAAAAGGTGCCACTTGCCCAAATTCATTCATGCCTAGTTCTCCAAAACCCAAATCAATGCAAATACAAGATCCAGTTCTAACAGTTCCAAGTCCCAGCTTCCTTCTCACCTTTATTTCTGTACCACACATACACCAAGTAAGGGAAAGGGGATATTGAAGTAGAATTTATCCACAAATTTTCAAGTTTTCATCTATATGATATTCCTAAACACCAGCAGGATCAAGGTGTTATGGATAAAAAGCTGTCTTTAGAATCAGGAATACCTGATTTAAATGTTATCTCTAACATTCCCAGCCTCCATAGCCAGAGTCCCTCACCTAGAGATCCCTATATCAATGAAATCACAGGTGTATGCAAGAGCAAAAGACATAATATAATTCAATAGTGAGGGTCAAGTAAGCCCTGAGGAGCAAACAAAATTGAAATCAGCCTAGGGTAAACTGGAGCTCCTTGGTTTATTAAAATTCTGATGTTGTTTAGTCATGTCTGATTTTTCATGACAGCATTTGGGGGTTTTTTGGCAGAGATAGGGGAGTGGTTTGTCATTTCGTTATCCAGCTCATTTTACAGATGAGGAAACTGAACTAAATAGGGTGAAGTGACTTGTCCAATTAGTAATTGTCTGATCCTAGATTTGAAGATGATTCTAAGCCTAGTACTCTATTCATGGCTTCATCTTCCTAGTTCCTCAAAATTTTGATGACATCAGGGTAAATATCTTCTTGGAATTTTCTAGGGTTCTCTTGTTCCTAACCTAGACCCTAACCTAGTTCCTATAGAGAAGATCAATCAGGGGTTTCTTCTCTGATCCTTTGTTTGCTATCCTCCCTTTTGTAGGTCTCTGGTCTGAATGTGATGGGTCCTTTATATAACTCTTTATATAACTCTTTTCAGACTCCAACCAATAAAGAGTCTCCAGACTCCATCCCTTACTGGTGTTTTCTCAGTTTTCATTACCCACAATAATTACTCTCTTTCCCAGACTTTGGGAAACAAAGGACATATAGGGTATGAACAAGTAGTAATAATACCTTGCAAACATCTCAAAAGAACTCACCAAGTTCAAAAGAACTCATTATTCTTTGCACTAAAATAATGTCATTGTACTATAATAAAACCAAATATAATAATAATAATAGTAGTGAAAAATTACATAACATTTAAGGTTAGCAAATGATTTTGTAAATACATATATTTACATATATATGTGTATTATATATATAAAAATATATTTGTAAATACAATATTTCATTTGATCTTCACAACTCCATAGGTTAGATGATATCATTATCTTCATATGATACCTTAACAGATTATAAAGCATTTTATATGATGTCTAATTTAATCCTCATCATGAATCTGAAGCAGCCAAGATAAGTACCATTTCTATTTTACAAACTGGGTAGCTGTGAATCGAGAGGTTTTGGAGGAATGGGGAGCAAATCCTTCCTTGGACACTAAATAGCTATGTGACCTTGAACAAATCATGTCACCACTTCGACCCTGTTTCACATCATATTAATGTCTTCTTCTGGAAAAAAAGAGGGAGGTTGAACTTAATGCTCTGAGGTCTCCTCCCAACTCTACATTCCCCAAAGTAAAGTAAGTGGAAGAATCAGACTTCAAGCCCAGCTCCTCAGACTCCTAAGACAATGCTCTGTATCTCTTCTCCAGGGATCCCTAAGTAAAATATTTCCATCACTATAGCAAGCATTGTACATCTAAGACTTCCACAAAGCCAGCTTTGTTTCTAAAGTTTTCTCTTTATGATAAACTTGGGGAAAAGAAAAGACTGAAGGGAAGAGAAGACAGCATGGAGGAGAGGGGGAAAGCAGGGAAGAAACAGGGAATTGTAGGAAGATATAGTGGCAGTCCTCAAGGAGGATGAAGAAAAAAAATTACTATATTAAAAACATAGTGGTTTCCACCAGAAAGGCATGTTCAAGGTACAGAAAAGGATAAGATGAATTTTTTTAAGGAAAAAAAAAGCATTTTCCCCAGTTTCTTAATTTCATTAGCACTAAAAATGAAATCTCATGAGCAAGAAGGTTGGAGAGCTTGGTCTCTCTGTCTCTCTGTCTCTCTCTGTCTCTCTCTGTCTCTGTCTCTCTCTCTCTCTCTCTCTGTGTGTGTGTGTGTCTGTCTGTCTGTCTCTCTCTCTCTCTCTCTCTCTCTCTTTCTCTCTCTCTTTCTCTCAAAGACATGAGGCTATTGGGGTATTCTTTGATCCAGGTGTGATAGGACTACGTGTGTCTAAACATGTCAGTTTCCTAGGAGAATGTCCAGAACAGGGATTCTTAACTTGAAGTCTTTGACCTTGTGTTGTTGCTATTATTGTTAATTTTGATTGCTGTATTTCAATAATGGGCTTGCTTTGTAATTCTCTATTTTATCTTATGTATTTAAAAATATTATTCCTAAAGGGATCATAGACTTCACTAGACTGTCAAAAGGATATATGGCAAAAAAAATTAAGAATTCTTACTCTGGTCTACATCATCTAAATTGTAAAGAAACTAAAGCTGACTGAGATGAATTGATTAACCCAAGGCTGAACAATAACATATTTAAACCTAAATGCTGTGTCTCTAAATCTAGTGTTCTTATATGAACTATTTCTAGGAACTTTTTTCCCCTTGGGAAAACAATGTAAACCATGTCCAGGCAAATGGCAGCCTCAGTTTGGAAAGAAAATGCTGTGAAAGGATAGACATCTAAGGACATTGGAGATAACATAAGGCCCTTTCTATGGAGTTTCCCACCACATCCCTGGGTATATATAATGGCTACTAGCTTCCTATTTTTTACTAAATAATTCCAGTGAATTAGGCACCAAGATAAGTGTTTCTTCCCAGAAATATGATGTATAGGAGGAAGGTAGGAAAGCTATCCTTTAGGAGTCTAGTTTTAGAATTGGAAAAGACTTTAGAAGTTATGTCATTGACAAACATCATCTTACAGTACAGTACAGTCCCAAGGCTAGTGACTCCAAATTTAGAACTCTTTCTACTGAATTACTCTGCATCATCAAGAAAACATAACAAATAAGTGGATATTGTTGGGGAAGGGGCTTAAAGAAAAACCTAAAATGCCTTAAAATACCATAATATAATGCCACAGCTGGAAGAGAACATATAGATCATTTTGTTCAGGATCCCAGAAAGGAGAAAGAACTTGCTCAAAGACACTAAGCCAAGTCATTAGACTCTTGCTTAAACTGGAGTCAAATTCCACCTGCCACCCATATACTCACCAACTCTTAAAGCTGTAAAAGGAGCTTTAGAAATGGTGCTGTTACAGATGGGAGCATAGAGGTTCACGGTGAAAGTCAGGATGGAGATTAGAACTCAGGTCTCCTGACTTCCAATTCAACCCTTTTTTTCAGTTAAGATGGATACTGATATCAGTCCTTCTAAAATATAGCCAAGGTTTACCAACTCTCCCCTATGTGCTGACTTAGGATCCTCCTCCATAGACTCAGGAATATGGGGCTGAGTTGCCTTTAGACTACTTCTTCATCCATCCAGCTCCCAGTCCTATTGCCTCCAATTCTCTGCTTCTAGCAACTGCTAACACCAAGGGACTAGGACCAAGGCTGGGGTGATACCTCCCTTTCTACTCTAGGCCAGAGCCCAAGTCCCTCCAGCCCTATTCTAGCCCTTTTCTTCCCCTCAGAGGGATAGTAACCTCCCAGCTCCCATTAATAGGAACTAGGCCTAGCCATAAGAGAGCACTTGGCAAGGTCATCTCAGATACTACAGTTATGGCCTTTTGCCTTTGGTCAAAAGTGTTATCAAATCCCCTTCAATTTACTAACCTTGGACCAAAGTCCTAGGGTTCCTTCCTATAATACTGGTTCATGATACTATAGAATTCAGCCTTTTTAAACTATGGCAATGGAATATAAATGGATATAGTAAGAAAAGTACTAGACTTAGAGTCAGAACAAGATGTGGGTACAAGTCCAGGGTTCATATCTTACAGGCTATGTGGCCTTGTCAAAATTATTAACTTAACAATTCAATCATCCAGTTCATAAACAAAAGCACCTATCAAATGACAGCCACTCTTCTCTCAGAGTCTCAGAGAAAGCAACACTATATACCCTGACTTCAAATAAAGGGAAGATGACACAGATAGAGGAGGGAATGAGAACCCGGGTAGGTTTCAGTATTAGACTAGAGCAACCATTCTCAAGATAAAGTTTGTTTGTTTGTTCACTTGTTTTCAGGCTGTTTGCAAGGTCAAAATGAATTCCAAGATAAATACTAAGACTTTTAAGTTCCAAAGTTGTAAATATCAATAGCTATACCCCTGTTATACCCCTGTTTTTCTTCAAGTCCCACCCTCTCCAGGAAGGTTTTCCTGATTCCTTTCAAAACTAGTGCCTTCCTTCTGTTGATTATTTCCAATCGATCCTGTGTATCTTGTTTGTATGTAATTGTTTGCATGCTATCTTGTATCCTCTATTAGACTGTGAGCTCCTTGAAAGTAAGAACTACTTTTTTTTTTTGGTTTTGCAAGGCAAACGGGGTTAAGGGGCTTGCCCAAGGCCACACAGCTAGGTAATTATTAAGTGTCTGAGACTAGATTTGAACCCAGGTACTCCTGACTCCAGAGCTGGTGCTTTATCCACTATGCTACGCTGCCCCAAGAACTACCTTTTACCCTTTTTTGATATCAGCATTTAGCACAATTCTAAGTAGGGTTTAGTAAATGTTTATTGACTGACATCAAAAAAAGTATTGCATGGTACTTAATAATGCTTTAGAATGTGAAGGAACAATGAGATCAAGAAGCATAAGGATCACCAGACTAGAGGTTATTAACCATTTTTGTTTTATGGACTCCTTGGGATATATGGGGTGTTCATGGAAGATTAGCACCTCTGGGGTACAGGCTTACAGAGTCCTTTTGAGGGCTTCTCATCCACCTTTGGTGCCTACCTGGCTCTCAACTCTCACCTGTGCCTAGAAGAAAGCACAGCATGCACAGATAGGCTAAGCCAGGTTGAAGGTAACCGACTTGCAAGTGAAAGCATGTGAAATCTTTCCCTGGGAGAATGGGCACAGGAGAACAATTGTACTGTCTGCCATGAAGGTGACTGAAGTAAGCACTATAGAATACTTAGAACTTGTTCAAAAATGAAGATGCCAACATGATACACTGCATCTAGGACCATTGCCAGTTGTCTTGACTTTTGTTCTGCCACCGGACTTCAATGATTCTGGAAGAGATAGGGAGACTGAAAACTTTGAGTATTCTATTTCTTTTAAATCCAGTTCATGCCCAAATTCATCACCCATGAAGTTATTTCTCCTCTTCAAGAATGAAGGTCTAACAACAATGGATGCCTTCTCAGATTCATGTTTATTGTCTACATCTAAGATTGAATGGAATGCTAAATTTTAGTTAGAGGTTAATAAAAATAATATTTCCCCCATCAAGTTCATGAACCCCCTAAAATCCATCTACAGTCCCTTAGACTCCAGGTTTAAAAAACCCACTGTAGGAAGTCATAGGGATAGTGAATGGGGCCATAGGGCAGTAAATATTTCCATTTGTATTCCCAGGATTTTGTACATACCTGTATAGGTACAAAGTGAATTTCTAAAAAGGACTTATTAGAGCAGCCAGGTGGTTCAAGTGGATAGAGTAACAGCTCTGGAGTCAGGAGGACCTGAGCTCAAATTCAACCTCAGATACTTAATAATTACCTAGCTGTATGACCTTAGGCAAGTCACCTAACCCTATTGCCTTGCAAAACAAACAAAAAAGTGCATATTGATTTGACTTGATATCCTTTCAGATAGCAATGGTAAAACCTTATCTTATTATTATTCTGAGAACCAGAGCAAGAGATAAAACTATAGGCAGAGAACTATAGAGAACAGCTAGACAAATGACCAGATACTCATATTAGGTAGGTCCTGGTGTTTAAGTAGAAGGCTGAATGAGATATAAAGCATGACTTGGGAACTATCCCAATTTATAGTTTTAAATGTTATTAGCTGAGGTGAATTTATACTTACTTATCACTAATCAGGACAGATCAAACTCAGAGACAAATCTCAAGGTCACATGTATTCATTTTTCTAGTATGTGGAGGCATGATTTCTGTAAATCTCAGTTTCCTCATATGTAAAGTTGGAAAAATAATATTTTCACTTCCTGCCTCATAAGATTAATATGGAGTTCCAAGAAAATGTGCCTAAAGGATTCTGAAATAGTCAATTACTATATAGAAGTCATCTATTATCATGTTCACTCAAAACACCTTGGTCAAAGTTCCAATGATCACTTACCATACTTTCTTAAAATAGGAAAATAGTCTTCCAGTAACATTCACATTCATTTTCCATCATTCCCAATACAAACGGAAACAAAAACCCTATCTCCTAAGACCCTTCTAATGACCACAGTAGGGATGATTTGTTTAAGGAAGTAGCTTTCTCCTTAGAACAAGAGAAAGCCCTTCCCAGTCAAAATTAACTAGAAAGAAAAAACGTTTATAAATCACTATAGGACCAAACTGGATCCACTTGCCTGCCTTTTATATAGTATCAGCAAGATCAACTACATTTGTTCTGCTGCCTGGCAGGTATTAAATTCATCCCGTTTAGTTTATTTGCCTGGTGCACCCGCCTAACAATAACAGAGGGAAGGTTCCTCCGGCACTGAAGAAATCAGAGTCTGTATATCCCTGTTAAGAGCCTTCACTGAATTTCCTGTTTATATCCTTAAATGCTATAGGCTCTGAAAATGCTAGTCTAGTTTCCTCCTGACTGTGGTTTCATGGTACCAAGGTGGGAGAGGAGGAAAGAGAGATTATTGATGGAAGAGAGACCCAAAGCATCAAGTTATAGTGTGGAAAGGTGAGATATTAAATTTTATAGTTCTAAATGTTAATGTTGCCTGGTTTTTAATCAACAGGCACATTGAATCTCCCTTAGATGCAAAGATCCAAAAGAGACACAAAGAAATTTGTTATTATTCATACCCAAAAGGAATTTACAATCTAGTTGAAAAGATAAGACATGAACACACCAAACTTTAAATAGCAACACAAGACAATCATGTAAGAGATGTCACAAAACATTATGTGATGAATTACCAAATAAGTAGAGACAGGGGGAACAGTGAAAAAATACTGAATTTGGAATAAAAAAAAATTAAAAAACCAAGGTTCAGAACCCAGTTCTGTTGTGTGTGTGTGTGCTCAAGGCCTGAAAATTTGGCAATAGCTTTCCAAATATGTAAAATGAGTGAGTTAGATATGTTCTCCAAGATCCCTTTCAAAAGTTCTTTGACCCTGTTTAGGCAATAATTTCTACAAGTTAAATTAGGAGAGATCAATGGAATTAATTTAGGCTGGTCAAGCTTTATGAATGTGGTGAAAATTCATCTGGGTCTTCATAGAGAAACATTTCTTTAAGGCTATAAATTGTAGAACTTAATCTAGATGAGTCCTCTGTCTCCAGACCCTCCTCCTCCAATTGGCAATTTCTTCTCAGAACCTCCATTTTGGAGTAATGTTTGATTGATATTTAGTGGAAGGAGTTTCCACACAGAGAGTTCCCAGCACTCATGAAATCACAGGTCAATCTCCTCAGCCAGTCAAATAAAGCTCTTCAAATAAGCTATAAGCTTCTTCAGAATGTGGACCCACATATTAAAGTTCTACATTCCCCCTACAGCCCCTACTACAATGTGAAACTTAAGGTAGCTACAATTTAGTATTTATTAAATTAACTAGTATCTTCAATAGCCAACAGATACAGATTGCACTTTTTTTCTATTTCAACAGAAGCAAAAAGTCAAAGGATTTGCCCAGGGCTATATAGAAAGTCAATTGGTTGAGCTAGGACAGGAATATATAAATGAGCTCCATAATTTAGTTCTTAAGAGTTTTCAGATATCAGACATTCCTCCACTTTAAGTATTAAAATAAAACACAATGAAAATCCAGTTTGTCATTCAATAGAAAAAAAAAAATAACTATAAGATATTCCTCATAACCCCAGCCCCAAGCTCCTCATGACACTCAATCAATGAAGTTCTACCAAAAAACCCTGGGACTATTGATCTTTTGCCCAGATCCTATTTTTGAAGAGGCCACTCCAAAGTTAAAGAATTTCAATACAGTTGACCTAGCTCCTATGGCTAAACTTAGGAAAACTAGAGGAAGAGAGGCCACCCCTACCACAGCCTCTCTAGTTTGGGGAGCGTTCACTATGAAAGCCTCTGAGAGGAGAATCAAGATCATCCCAAGAAAGAAGCACAGGCAGGGTGTATCTGGGTGAAGGCTGCTTCCCTAAAGTCCAATTTCTTAAGAATTTTTTTAGTATTGTTTTTAGTTTTATTTTGTTTTGTTTTCTGGACATGACTATTGGGCTCAAGGACATTCAAAATGTACTATAGATTTGTTACTTGGGTCTTCTAACCTTCTGGATTAAAAATGATAATGATGATAATAATAATAATAATGACTTTTAAAAAAAGAGAGGTCAGACTTTGGATATAGTACAGTTTCTAGAGGGGCCAGGGGGAGGGGAAGAGCAAAAAAGAGAGAGAAGGGGAGAAAAACAAAGGAACATTATCAGTCAGGCTTTGATCTCAAGACTGTTTCATGATTGATCTCTGGGTTAAAGGGAGGGGAAAAAATGCAACACTTCAGGCAGTAAATGTCTATTATTCAGAAATATAATATAATTATGTGTCTGGATGGCCCAGTTTATCAGCCAACATTTTCTGGGAAGGATGTGGTGGGGTTAGACACATCATCTCTTCTCTTTACCAGCTCCTCAATTCTTCCACCCCCACCCTCCTCCTTTCTTCCTCTCTGGACACTTCCATTTCCCAGGTTTGGTGACCACTTATATGTCTTTCCTGAGTGTTTTTATATAGCGTAGGAAATTGGGTAATGAAAGCCGAGTCATACATTTCTGCTTTATGTTTCCAAAGAAGCAAGTGTGACTGTCAGGTTTACAAAAGATTGTTTATGTTCACTGGCGTGAAATGGGTAGCGAGTGTACGGAGCAGAGAGAGAGAAAGGCTGGCCTGGCCAGGATGACAGCAATGCATTCATCCTCCACGCTACAGCAGACAAAGCACTGGCACTGCCTGACAGGGACCATAAATCATGAACAGGAGATGCTGTACCTACAGCTTACACCATTCCAGATGACAAACACACAATAATCCACATAGCACAGCACTTTCTCTCTCTCTCTCTCTCTCTCTCTCTCTCTCTCTCTCTCTCTCTCTCTCTCTCTCTCTCTCTCTCTCTCTCCTCACTTCTTTCTTCCTCTTCTTCTTTCCTTAACCTCCTTGTCCCTCTTGTCCTCTCAGGGCAGAACTGATAGGGGAAAACAAAAGAAAAATAGAGTGAAAAGGGGGAGGTGAAGAGAATCCTAGTTTGTCTTCCTATAAAGGGGAAAAAAAAGTTTCTGACAATTAGAACTGCCTGAAAGTAGAATGGACTGCCCTAGGAAGTGATAAATTCCCTATCACTGAAGGTCTTCAGGCAGAGACCAGATGACCATATATTGTGGTTGTTGTAGAGAAATTACTACTGAGGTAAGGCTGAGATTAGATCTCCCAGTGATTGTCTGTGAATCTCAATCGCTGTGTCCCCCCACAGACTAGATGGATAGATAGACAGAAAGATAAATAGATAGATAAGATGATAGATGGATGGAAGTTATAGATGTTGTTGACAAGGTTTTTTTTTCAGTTATGTTCAACTCTTCATAACCCTATTTGGGTTTCTTAGGCAAAGATATTGCAGTGTTTTGCCATTTCTTTCTCCAAGATGGGATAGAAAGATAGAGAGAGAGACAGACAGATAGACAGACAGACAGACAGAGAGAGAAAGAGAGAGAGAGAGAGGATAGATATTTTGCTAAGCACTAGTGAAACAAATATGACCAAGCCAAGATATATAAGCAAGTATGCTCTCAAAGAGCTTAAATGCTAATATGGGGGGGGGGGATATATAAAGGGATGATAAGGACAGTATTTAAACATAATGAGGAAATGGCTGAGAAGAGCCCTGGCAAAAGGTCAAAATTCTACATACAGAATCAGGGAACCCAGGGGTGGAGTCCAAATTTCTGGACATTGAGGGACATGACTGAAGATTAAGGCCAAGGCAAGGAGATGTTCAGGAAGTATCACAAGTAACTTAATCTACATTCTCTGGAGCTTAAAATGATCTAGAGAATATACCTTCACCTAGTCTTTGAGCCCATCATCATTCCCTGGAGAAGAATTGAATGTTCTTCCCCCAAGAAACCACATTGTAGCTATCCTAGACTCTCCCAAGGTCACCATAATTATTCCTAAGCATAATCTCATAAAATACTGGGAACACAATGATGACTAATAAATATAATGGAACAATACTCTAACAAATTTTAAATTATTTATACTTGCCAATTCGGCAAACAATGATTACTTAATCCTTGATACCAAAGAATGATGGGTTTAATATCAGTTCCTGTGACAATTAAATTCATTTCAACATGTTTATTAGTCTCATCTCAACTTTCTATTACAGGTACCGCCATCTTTCTAGTCAGCCATGTTCTCAATGCTATCATTGAGTTTACCATTTCCCTCATCATTACCTTCCTAATATTCAAAGTTTGTCCATTCAATTTACACATCTTCTGCATCTGTTCATTTATATAGCAAACACCTTAGTCAAGGCCTTCATCATCTCTCACCTATACTATTAAAATGACCTGCTAGTAGGTCTCCTTGCTTCCGCTTTCTCCTCTCTCCAATCAATCCTTCACACATCTGCCATAATAAATTTTCCAGAGAGGAATGGTCAGCCTCTGACCCCATTTTACTGCTTCTTGGAATAACTTGTTTTTGAGATAAAGTTAAGAAAAATTGTCCAAAAAAAAAAAAAAGACTCTTCTTGACAGACTTTTCTTCCATTTTCCAACATTCTCACCCTGGAAGATCCCTCTGATTCATGGTTCCCTTGTCCAAATGTTATTTTTTAACTCCTACAACCTTCATTTAGAGGAAGTAAATGCCCAGGCTTATTCCTTCATTCCTTTCCTGACTCCATTCCTGATTCTCTGGATTTCTCCTCACACCTCCCTCCTCATCTCATCTCCATATTATGTGCTGTCTTCCACCCTCAGAATGAGCTCCTTGAGAGCAGGGACTGCTTTTTTACATGTATTTGTATATTCAATACTTAGTATAGTGTCTAAGACATAGTAAGGTCATAACAAATCCTGGGTAATTTGACTTATTGATTTCATAAAACTTATATCAGACCCTGTCACTTGTATAGGATTTTGTGTCTGGAATGTAAAGCTGTCTTAGTCCTATGTCCTGTACTCTTATATCCTCCCTTTTACACTTCAGAAACTTTCCATCCTAGACACATCTATCTCCCATAAAGTCTAACAGGCTCTTCTGTGCTTTTGAAATAAGAGATAGAAACCAGTCAGATGCACTGATGTCAACCCTATTACTTCCTATAAAAACCCAATCCAATTCTGCATTCCTGATATGTGAATAATGATGAACACAATAACCTCACCTAATCAAACTTGTGAGAACTTAGTGTTACATAATGCCAAGTCCCATAAGGAGTTTTGTGTTTTTTTTAAATGACTGAGTATCCCCATCTTACTCAAGATTAATAAACAAATTACTCTTGGAACTGAACCACATAGGAGCTTCTGACCTGCCCCAGGTCCTCCTTAAGCAACCTAATGACCAACCCCCCTGGTTCTTGGGGGTTCACCATAGTGGCTTACCGAGAATGATGCACCAAACTAAGAACTTCAAAGCTCAAATGATCCACCATTCTCAGTATCCTCAGTAACAGAGATTATAAGTGTACCACTAAGCTCAATGAGAAGTCCCTTGTACATCAAAATCATTATGAATTCTGCCTGCCTTGTCCAGATCATTATTCTAAATTTTATTGATGATATCCCTGCATTATTTTTCCTGTTCCATTCCCTTCCCTGCCCTTCTTTTCTCTTCCCTTCCCTACCTTCCCTTTTCTCTCTTCCACTTCACTTTCAGTCACATTTTGGAGAAGCCAAGCTACTGCCAGCCATTTAGGAGGATATACTTTGCTAGTTTTGAGATCTGTTGGGGCAGGGAGAGGGAATGAGTGATGACCTAGATTCCTTCTCTTGTTGCCTGTGGTTTCAAATTCTTAGTTTTTGGCATCCTTAGTTAAGCTCCAAAGCCTTAAACACACCAAATTAAGATAGCTTAATGCTTTCAGAAGTGAGTGTTTTATCTCATTATTCTCTGAAGTTCCCTTTAAGTC